>NC_056630.2:20579278-20879278 GCF_002870075.4 Lactuca sativa | reverse complement strand
AGGTGTACGCAATTAGCTATGACAACCAATCTCCTCAACATGACATGCCAACATCTCACGCAATAGCTCTAACTTATAGTCGACAACCACCACTCTCGAACCAACTCATCGAGTACATCACTCTCGACCCTACATACTTGGTTCAAGCTTTCCAAATTATGAGTGTTTATCCATATAGTGACAATTATTGGTACTTAGACACTCAGGTAAAATCTCATATCGCTACTAATATAGGTATATTTTTTCAATCCTTTGCATGAGATTTATTTATAATATTGTTTTGGAAGTCAGTCTTATTCTAATATATGGCTTGGTAAATCCAAGTTAAACCTCCCTTCCAAAACTCTCAATCAAAAATATATCATTTACATTCTTCATATTGTTTTGGTCAAAAAAACGATCAAAGAAATATCAACCAAATTGCTTGAGAGGCTGTGGTGTTGCAATCAATATGAATGTGAAAATGAAATGAAAGTGACATGAGTGATCTTTTAAGGAAAGCCCTTGATCCTGGCTAGGATCTCTAGCATAAAACCTTGGTAGGTGATAATGATCACCTTCCATGTTTAATATTATTAATCAAAATGTAAATTGCATAAATGTGTTTGAGAATACGAGTACAAGTGATTCAATCCTCACTCTAGGTGTGGTATGCGATTTATACATGTGTATTTATAGCATAGGTTGACTGACTAGATGTCCGATATTCTTAGGATCATATTGAGCAACCTCTTGCACGTTGCCTTGACTTGGTAACTTTGGGTTTTAAGCTTGACTATAGCGATTCTTTAGTGTAGACGCGTATTGTGTTTACTATTTCTACACATATGAATAGTAAATAAGAAATATATTTGTTAATCTTGTTAGGAAATAATATTGGTAATATTCAGGTTCCTGAATCGATAAAACATATGTTTCAGGATCATATAACCAAGCAACTTGCTTGTCTTCCTTACAAATTGGCACTTAGATGGGTTTAGCTTCATGTTGTATTCATCCAGTATGTTGAAAGCCTCTTCAAGACCTCTGAGGTGATCTTCAGGTTTTTTGGATTTGACCACCATATAATTAATGTATACTTCCATGATGTCCCCTAATTTTCCTTTGAACATACGATTTACTAATATTTGATAAGTTCCACCTGCATTTTTTAAACCAAATAGCATAACAATATAACAATATATAGTTGTGAGGGTTATAAAGGCAGTTTCTTCTTGATCAGATGGTTCAATTTGTATTTGTTGGAACCCAAATGAGGCGTCCATGAATTCTATTAATTCATGGAATGATGTGGTATCTATCATAGAGTCGATATGTGGCAAATGGAAAGGATCATTAGGGCAAGTTGTATTAAGATTCGTGTCTTCCACATATACCCGTTATTTGCCATTCTACTTTTATACTCCCACAATGTTGGCCAACTACCATGGGAATTTGACTTCTTTAATCATTCTTGTCTTAAGAAGTTTTTCAACTTCCTCTTGGATGATTTGGTTCCTTTCAGGTGTGAACTTCCTTCTTTTTTGATGTATAGGTCTGAATGAAGGATCTATATTAAGCCTGTGAGTTATAATTTCTTTTCTTATACCTATAATATCTCCGTGTATCCATGCGAAGGTCTTTCTTCTGTCCTTTAGGAACTTCACTAGGTCCTGCTCAAATTCTTTGGGTATTGAGGATCCTATAAGTACTTTGGTGTCAGGATCCTTAACATTTAAGGGCACTTCTTTTATATCTTATTCTTTTCCATCTAATATGTCTCGTGACCTTTGCTTTAACTGTCATACTTTTCTCGGTATCATGGAAGGCTTCATTGAGGTTTTATAGTATTCTTTGGATTCTTGGTGATCGTTGATGATCTTCACTATCACTCAAGGGGTAGGAATCTTGACACATTGGTGGTATGTCAATGGTACTACTTTCATGTCATGGATCCAGTGCCTACATAATATAACATTGTAGGAAGAAAAAGCATAAATAACAAAAAAAAATTGCATAGAGTTTACCCCTTCGATATAGATAGGTAGTTTGATCTCTCCAACTGTATGCTTCGTTTCAAATCTAAATCTTATCAATACTGATGATTTTTTGATTATCTCAAATTCTAGGATATCCATCCTCGTCAAAGCTTCTAAGAGAATGATCTTTATTGAGGATCCTACATCTACTAGGATCCTTCTAACAAAGTGATTGGTGATGTAGAGAGTTACCACCAATCCATCATGGTGAGGATCTTGTATGTTATCTCTAACTTATTCATCGAATGTGATTTCTTTCTTTCTTGTTATTGATGTGTTCTTTCGGGGTCTTTCTTCTTTCTTCGCCTTGGATACCTTAGTGTGTCTTTTTGTTGCAGAGTAAGAATTTACAAAAAATATCAAATCCCCCAGGAATAGCGTTAGTTACCTTGGCATCTGAAGGAGGGGATCCTAGTTTTTCCAAGATCTTCGCAGGATCTTGTTCCTTTTTTGTTTGGGTCATTCTTTCCTTATTCATAGGGTCTCGTTAAGATATCCTTTGCTCAAGAGATATCTAATTTCCTTCTTGAGCGCTATACAATCCTCAATGACAAGGCCAAAATCTTCATGGTATGCAAACCACTTAGATTTGTCTCCTCAACCACTTGATTTTTCTCCTTCCTTGGCGACCTTGCTTTCTCACCAAGATCCTGCATAGAAAACATTAGACCTGAAACATCCACATAAAAACAATAGTTAGTGATCCCGGGGAATTCATCTTCCTCCTTTCATTATCAAGGGCATTAACCCTATGATAATCAGGTTTGGAGTATGGTTTTGGTTTATAGGATCTTTGGGTCGAGGAATCGTCCTTCCTATTAGGATTGTCGTATGAATTTGGAGTGCTGGTCCTCTTCTGAATTTCCTTGTCTGCTTCAAGTCTAAAGAATATCAATGCTCTATTTCTGGCTTCATCCATTCTCCTGTGTGGGGTCATAACAAGATCTTCATATAAAGGAGAATATTTCTTTAGGCCCATCTTGAAAGCTTCGGCAGTAGCCATGTTAATATTACGAATGTTCAATGCTTCCTTGCCAACTTGCTTACAAAATCTCTAAGGGATTCCTTAGGATCCTGGACTACTTGATAAAGATCACTACTCATCTCCTCAAATTTCCTTCTACAAGAGAATTGACCATTAAAAAGTAAACTAAATGAGCAAACGAAGTAATTAAATAAGGAGGAACATTGAGAGGCCACTTCAAGTTTGATCCTATAAGGTTTTAACCAAAAACGTTGCATAAACAAGCCTCTTTAAGGTGTGATGGAATGGGAATGATTTCCATTCTTTCTTTGTATTATGTTATTTTATCTTCAGGATCTGTAACTCCATCATAGGGTTTCATGCTGGGAGTTTGGAAGCCTTTTGGAACTTCAATGTCAGCTATTAAGGGAGCAAATCTTGAGATTCTGTAGCTAGTAGGGGATACTTTAGGTATAGGTTGAACTACTCCTGGTTTAGTCGAGATCACCTTCCTTAGTCGCTGAAGTTCTCTAGCCATTACTGGACTTATACTTGCATCAAGATCCACATAATTAATATTAAAGGTGTTATTTTCCAAGAAGTTACCAACATCTTTGTTTTTAGGATTAATGAAAAATTCATTAAGATCTTGGATCACAGGATTTCGATTATTTGGGATTATAACCCGAGTTGAAAAATGATAGATGCTTGAGCTACAGTCTCTTGATGATTCCCTAAGGATTTTGCACTATCAACATTTAGGATCTTGGGTTGCAAGATCGAGGGTGCTAGTTCATGAGGTTTGTAGGTCTCTTCTCTCATTCTTTCAATCTCCTTGAGCAATGTATTGTTGTCCTCCTGTTATTGACTCACTTTTTGCTTCAACATCTTCATCATGGAGAAGAGTTCGTTGTTGGAAATCAAAACGGTCGGATCCTAGAATCTACTAGATCCTAGACTTTTGTAGCTAGTGATTGGAGAGGTACTCTTCTTAGAGGTATCAGAAATTTTCTTATGATTAGGAGGTTTGCTTGGAGGTGGTGGGGGACTTGTAGAAGAACTAGGTGGAATAGAGGAAGAAGATAAATCTGGTTGGGTAGACATGATTTTTGAGAATTATGAACACTACGGCCCCATGGTGGGCACCAAACTGTTTCCGTCAAAAAACAATCAAAGAAATATCAACCAAACTGTGTCAGAGGTTGTGGTGTTGCATTCAATATAAATGTGAAAATGAAATGAAAGTGACACGAGTGATATTACAAGGAAAGACCTTCATCCTTGCTAGGATCTCCAACATAAAACCTTGAGACGTGATAATGATCACCTACCTTGTTTAATCTTATTAATTGAAATGTAAATTATAGAAATGTGCTTGAGAATATGAGTACAAGTGATTTAGTCCTCACTCTAGGTGTGTGTTGTGCGATTTATACATGTGTATTTATAGCCGAGGTCGACTAACTAGATGTTCGATATTCTCGGGATCCTGTTGACCAAGCTCTTGCACATTGCCTTGACTTGGTAATTGTTGGTTTTAAGCTTGGCTGCAATGTTTCTTCAATGTAGACACATCTTGTGTTTTCTATTTCTACACATGTAAATAATAAACAAGAAACAAATTATGTCATCTCTTTTGGAAATAATATTGATAATATTCAGGATCTTGACTCGTTAAAACATATGTTTCAAGATCCTGACTCCACTTTAAGATCCAAGATCCTATACATGTTTCAGGATCTTGACCTCTAACACATATCATGAAAAAATGAATATATATATTCACCAATTCACAACATATAACCAAGTTTATGTTAAACTTAACCATATTGTTTTTTCTATAAAAGATATCAAGATTTGAACCAAAGCAACCATTCTCTTATTTGTGTATCATTTTTTACCTCTAATTGATCACACACATGTAATGGCCGCTGGAGACTTCTTGTCATGAATTTTCTTTAAGACTAAGTCATTTATTTCATGTAGTAAGACCCGTAATCAATATGTTTGTCATTTTTTCAATTATCAAACATAAATTACTGCCTTTGATGCTTTGTTGTCAATTATATATGCAACTCTTTTTATCATACACCATGACTTGTATACACCACCAATTCCAAGAAAACACTTACAAATATCATATTTAAATACTTGATAGTTATTCCAAATATGTATGGATCTACCCTTTATAGTTCAGATATGAAACCTTTGATAAGTTAACATTATCTCACAAATACTACCACATACAACTTCAATGAACCATAAATACATTCTAATGTGGCATGCGTGCAGAAGCTAAAAACTTAAAGTTTTCTCTATCACCATTGATATATTGTTTCATTTCTCATTTCCACACACCTCGCCCTAAAAAGGAACAACTAAATGAATTCTTTTCCTATCAAAGGAAATTATTCCAACCTTGCTTCCCTAGACCACCTTCCACCTCATTTTTGGGTTGAATCTCTTTATATTACCACAATTAAACTCACACACCATACCTTAGCCTCCTTATTTTCCCATTATGAAATCTATTAGGGTCTCTCTGTGTCATCAAAACTAGAATAGTACCATTAATAATGAATTTAAGGTGTTATACGATACCCGTGCTTGGGATTTGGTATCAAGGCCTCCGGATTCAACGATTATGGTAACACATTGTATTATGTTTAATTATTTAATCAAGGATTTTAGGTATAAATAAAAATTAAATAAATAAGATTTATAAAAATAATAATAAAATGAAAATAATAATTTATAATTGAGTATTTGTAATCATTTTCCTGAATAAGGACTAAAATTGGTTGCTTTGTAACTTTTGGTGAAAAATAAATCGTTTTGAGGGTAGACATTGCCATTAATGCAAAGTAAAGGGTTAGGTATATAAAATTCAGATTTACCTCATGAAATGGATGTGAATAAGGCCTTGCGATGAATTCTTATTATTAAAACAATACACATTGAAAACCTTGTATCCTAAGAAAGAACGTAATACGAAATGTGTGTGTATGTTTTTGTGAGATGCGGTCGATCGAGAAAGGAAGCGAAGGTAAGAAGAGAAAAGGAGGAGAAAAGACTAAATATTGTTACCATTATAGCACCTTCCAATTATGTAATACTCATTATAATGATTTGCATGAGTGTGAGTGAAACATAGAGGCAAAAGGGATGAATATGCTTGGTTTTTCGAAGGCAGAATCTATAGGTCAGAAAACGGGTGAAACAATGGAATTAGTTCTATGGTTCCAAAATCTCCCTATCCTATCTCATAATATATAAGTAAATCCATGTTTCTGGAGTTATTTTGAGGAAAATGGTAGAGAAAATAATTGGAGAGACGACGAGGGAGATAGCATATCCAGAGAGATATTAGGCACATAAAAGAAATGAAAAGAAAAGAGGATTGTTTTGATAGAAGGTTTTCTCATGAAACCTTTAATCTCACTCATCCTAGTTAAATACTCTTTCCCATATTATTTATCCCAAATATACTCCAACATGTTGGTTCTCTATGACTTTATGGGTTACAAGAAGAACCCCAAAACCCTAATTTGGTGGTTGTTCCTAATAAGAATGTATTTTGTTTCAACCTTAAAGCATTGTATTTTGGAATTTGGGATTAAGATTCTTATTGGATTTTGTCTTAATGAGTTATCCAACCATTAAGAACTTTATTGCCAGATTATAAGCTGTTTTGGTTATGAGTTAATGTGTTAAGAAGCTAATTAACCCAAAATAACCAAAGCTGGAATTTTTAGAAAGTCAACCAATCTGCCTTTGTCTTGTAAAAATCGTATAAAATCATGGAAAATCATTTTGGGTAGATATTAGTGCTCAAAGTTTCATATATGAATCTACTGTATTTCATTAGTTTTGATCAAAATCCATAAATGCTTCTAACTAGGGTAAACAGGATCATTTACCCAAATTGGTTCGGAATGAGCTGATATGTGAGACAATTTTGTAAAATTGGCCATAAATTGTTGAAAAATCGTATGAAGGCATGCGAATAGTTCCTGAAATGATAAGGACTTGATATATCTGCAACTGGTATAGTTTTGCAAAATATGGAGTTTAAGGTAGGAAAAATAAGTCCTAAACATATCCTAATGTTTATGTAGAAATATGAAATTTAACTCGTTAGTCTATTTGTATAATTACAGAAAAGAAGTAGTTGGACATAACTTAAATTGTTACTATTAGAAAGTACGAAAGGAAATTAGGTGTGGGTGAGTCTCGAGTTGCTTTGGAGGTTGTTTTGCTTCTGGAGGTGAGTTCCTCATTATACCGTGTTGTGTTATATCTTCTTTACGTTACCTTGTGTGTACTATTTATTCTATTGTTTATGCGGGTAATACTAGGAAGGATAGAGTGTAGTGGTTTGCCTCACGTATTGAGGACTATGAATGATAGGACTTAGCACATACGAGTATGGATCGCGCATAGCCAATGTGTCTTAAGGGCTTGACGTACAAAGGAAGGGGATCAGGCATGACCAATGTGTCCCACTGGGTTTGACTACGAGGTATTAGGCTTAGACAATGTGTCCCAAGGGCTCAATGTACTGAACAATGGGGATCAGGCATAGCTAATGTATCCTGGTAGGAGTATGTCTAGTACTAATGTGTTCTTTTACATGCATGGATGTTATGTGTTTGACACCGCTTATATCTATGTATATGGATAATGTTGATATGACATGATACTGTGTATGTTTAAAATTCACTAAGAATTGTACTTACCCCTTTTCCCTTTAAAAATAATGTTTCAGGTACACAAGATGATCGGGCATGATCGTACACACTGGCTCGAGGTGGGATGTTGGCTTTGGATTTTTGGAATAAATGTGTTTTCATAAATTTTAGAAACTAAACTGATAATGGTTTTGGGATTTAATTAATCTTGGGTTTTGAGTTTAAACTTAATTTTTTAAATAAAGGTTATTAGATGAACGTTTTATGTTATTTATAAGGGTAGTGATCCGTACACACCAATTTTTGGTCATACACAACAATTTGTGCTTTATGGAGTTGTACAGTACAAACATATAAAACATAAATTGTTATGTGTGGCTAAAAATTGTTGTGTACGGGTTAACACCCTATTTATAAAGATCAAAATTTATCGTACACACTGGCTCGAGGCAGGATGATCGGACATGCTCGTAAAGATTGCATTGGAGATGAAGATTTGTTACCATTATCATCATTTTGATCACATTAGGGCCTTAAGATGTTGGCAACCTTAGAATTAGTTACTATTTACTGATTATGTATTGTGTACTGGTGCATCAACCAATTCTGACTCAGGAACGAGTTACTCCTAGAATCAATTGTTATTAGGAAGAAGATGATGTCATTGTGGGAGTTTTTGAGCACCTTTAGAAGTTAGAGGTAACCAATCAAATTGGCTCGGATAACGATGTGGGGATTGTTTATGATAGTGGAGATGGATTTCAAGGACACGATTGACACATAGATTGTCTATCGTCATAAAAAGGTTTGATTTCAAAACCAAGCGAAGGAGAACAATTAGTACAAGGTGATGCCGTAGACGGGTCATATCAATATGTCTAGTCCTAAGGACTCGAATGTGCCAGTATGCTAAGCTTTATCAAATATGTAGCACTCGATGTGGATATGTGTAATAATGTAGAAGGGAAGACCTATGAGGATGTGCCGGTAGTATGGAAGATTGCAAGGGGACTCCTTGTGAAGATCCGAGATCTTTTCGTCAAAAGAGAGTTTTAACTAGTTATGTGTTATGCATAGTCACATAGAATCTAAACAGTATTATCCATTTAAGATAATTAGGGGTTCGATCAGTCAATGACATCATCAAATGTTTGTTTGATTCCGAGTGGGTGAGAGTTACTGATGTTCATAAATATATCTATCAGTCTTAAATTTATAACATAACAAACTTTTACTAACTATGTACTTATAGGCAATGAACGTAGTCAGATTGTAGAATAGCTCAGGTAAGTCGGGTGTCGAACACAAGGAATGAAATTTAATTAAATAAAATAATTACTTTTAATTATACTAAGAAATTGAAGGTTTGTTTCATGGTTATTGCGGATGGTGCCAGCATTTGATAGCTTAGTAACTATCAGATTGAACCTTTTGAAGGAGTCCTCTAAACTTTCACCAGCATGAGCTTTGAAGTTGTTGAATTCATTGAGTGTAGTTGTGAGCTTCTTATATTGAGCTTGATCTGAGCCCTCATACAAGTTCTTGAGAACATCCTAGATCTCTTTTGCTGATTTACAGTTTATGATAATGTCAAAGTTGTCATAAGCAACTCCACAAGAGATTTCATAAAAGACAACAACATCATTTTCCATTTTATCAAGATCATCCTTGGTGGGACGGTTCAAGACTGGTTGTCCTCCTCCTAGTCTGGCTGTGGCGCCATCAATTTGAAAAGGTGTAAGAATAGGGACATGCTGTCCTTCTTCAACAGATCGCCATACATCTCTACCAAGTCTCCTTAAGTATCTTTCCATTCTTTGAGACCAGTGATGGTATTCATTTGCAACCAATATTGGAGCTCGATTTGAACCACCAACACTGTTGGAAACATTTAGAGAAAGTGCTTGTGCCATTTTTGTTTTAAGAAATGAGCTTTAGTGGTATAGAAGGCCCATTGAAAAATCAGAGTTCCGTTTTTCAAAAAGCAACCACTATGGCTCTGATACCAATTGTTGAGAGAAAAACTTGAGACACACTTGAACAAACGTTAGAAAAAGTATAGTTGCGGAATTAGTTAATCTCAAAGGATCTAAAAGCTCAACAATAATAAGTTAATATGTTAGATAGTTAGATAGTTGCAGAAATGTAAGGAAACATAAATGACGGTAGGTGATACATCAAGTAAACACATAATTTGATTCATAACATGGAATGCATTCAAACCAAGTTAGTAAGTGAGATCAATCTTAGTGATAAAGTCACGAATGACTTGCTCCGAAGAAAAGTATTAATCAGTTGTGTTCGAGAGGATTTTAGAGAGTAAGAAAGATATGAGATGCGTAAAGATAACTTGAAGATAATTCCGAATTAGAGATGAGTAAAGAGAGATCTGTATTGATTGATAACGTGTGAGCTCTATTTATAGATACTCAAGAAATACAAGTGATTCACTCTCTAAGAGTAGCCATGAAAGGCATACTGGACAATAGAGAGTATTACAGAAACATAGATAAAAATTAACTAAGTACAGAAAGAAGATTGCGGTAGCTTAGATGACTTCGGATGTGGCTGCTGATGGAAGCTAGACTGTGAATGCTTATAGGCTGCGGTAGGCAAAATTAAGAGGGTCACTTCATGTATCAACATCCATTTCAAGAGAAGAGGAGCTATGGCTACTAGTAGTCAGACAATTAGAGGCCGCATCCGGATTTTTATTGAGGTCTATTGTGCTAGGAGTAATAGCAATTTCAACGGTATTCGTCATTTGATGTGGTAGAGGTTCCTGATAGGTATAATCAGGTTCCGATAGACTTGCCATCGGGGTGATTGAGGTAAGGGGAATTGCTCTCTCTAAATTATCGCATCGCTTTTTTCCCCAAAGATCCAAATATTGTATTGGTTTGGGTTGAATTAATAGGGAGTCCACCATCATTGAACGATTGAAAAGGCCCAAAACACCCTTGTGATAATTCATTGATTAAAGTCATGTGGGTCGGGTATGTGGTTTCGTGTAATAATTTGGTAGGCTCCACATTATTGTCTCGAATCTTACCGTTCCCAATTATTGCCTTAGCTGGCATACCGGGATTTTCCACCTCCTGTTGCATCTTCCCAGAAGACCCTTGAACTTCCTTTGTCAGCTTCGTCTTCTCTGATTTGGTTTCCGCTGGCGATGACTCATCCTCCTGGATCGATTCTCCAATGATTGTCATATCATCTTTACTATTTACATCTTGACAGATTTCTCCCTCCTCCATTTCACTCCCTACATCTTTCATCCAAGTATCATCAATTCGTTCCTCTTCATCATCTTCTTCATCATCCTCCCAGTCTCCATCTTCATCTTCATCACTTTAAACATCTTTCTCATAGTAGTCTTCAGAGGGGTCGAACTTAAAAGGGAAGCAATCCTCATCAAATTCAGTGATGCTAAGTTTTATGAGTTCTTCAAACGCTATAAAAATCTTATAATTAATCCTCGTCCTCCTTTTAGTGAGTATCCCAATTTTTACACATGAAAGATCCAAACAATGTGTAATGTCCTCATATGGAGCGATAGTGAACCCGTATTCTATTTGTGATTGCAACAAAGTTATTCTCCCCCAAAGTTGCAGAGGGAGCCCTACAATTCTGATCCACGCCACCCTGTCAAAGCTTAATTGCATCCTGTCTCCCCATTCAACCCACTTCAGGTGTTCCTCCCATCTATTTTTATTGTCTTTAAACTTATTAGCAGTAGTCGAATCATTAAACATGAGTAACACCTTGAGTCCTCCAACGTAGTTGATCTCTATGCTTGCGTCATCGTTGATAGCCAGTAGCTTAGGGAGGTGTCCCAAGTGATTTAACAAGGTTGCTTCTCCAATGAGTGATATTTTCCTCAGCCAACTTTGCATTCCCTGTTCTCTGTGTATTACAATATGTGGGGGGATTGGTGGCGGTGGAGGCGGCGGAGGATGTGTATGAGATTGTTGTTGACCTTGCTTTGCGACTTCTGCATACGACCGATTATCCTTGAGTCTATTGAATCCACACATTTGAAAAGATGTTTTCGGGTTACTCTTTTTTCTGTTGTTAGCCATAACGGGAGGATCCTTCCTTGCGTGTAACGCTAGATTCACCTATAGTCTTCTTCCTTGGACTATCCTGCCTTCAAGTTTCCTCTCCAAAGCTTTTGCATCCTTCACACCGGCGAACCTGATGAACGCGAAGTATTTTCCATTCTTCCCGATTTTTTGCCCCATGTACACATCTATTAATCTTCCATAACCCTTTAAGGTCTCCATGATCTCATTTTTCGTAGTATCCTTAGGCACATTTGTGACGAAATACGCGGTTTCATATCTTCTCCTCTCTAGTATTCTTTTCCGGCATACTTCCTTCCAGGCTTCCATTCTTTTCCGGCACAAAATCGATGTCACACAAAAACTTGTTAGCATAGTCCTTTAAATGTCAACCATGATTCCTAATAGCCATTATGAAATTAAATATCATGATGTAGCCAAAGCTGGATGTCTATATAAATTACTACTAAAACTCCACATACCAATTAGACGGTCCATGACGTATAGTATGACCATTTATATGTGAATTGCGATCTACATCTCTCGAAATTATGTTCAACATTAATACATCAATCACATGAACATAGATGTCCATTGTGTATATGAAAAAGTTCGAGTAAGTACCTTTCACGTACTTCACATATCAGTTGAGTATCAATATGCATATATCTTCATCAAAGACATATCATACCACTTGTTTACCAAATTTCGGTTCAGTTTAAACGATCTACTTTGTACCACTCAAACTCTAGGAGCGTAATAAAAACAAACGATGACCTGTTCCATTATTTATAGATATGATTTTGTTGATCCGGACATTTATTATACGGATAAGTTAATATATGGATATCTTACACTAACATGGTGGTAGACTTTTAACCCGACCAAAGTTAGGAAAATGTTTTTTTTTTTCTTTCGAATTCTTTAAATCATCATATCTAATAAGTGTCTTCGTGCTTTATTATCAACTTTTATTGGATACTTTGTTTCACGACCACATCTTTTTTTAATCCATCAGCCGATACAAAACTTTGCTGACACTAAAGCAAGACCTTTTAATATATTTCTTAGATCCTTTTGTTTAGATATAATATTAAGAAGTTTAAAATATCTTATCAAGATTGTTTCATCGAATTTGTTTCATCTAATCAAAGTATGTGTTACGAAATTCAATTGTTTTCTTAGCTGAAAAACACACACACAAAATACTAATGTTACTCATAAACATAAACATGTCAGATCTGTTAGCTGTCATGAGGTCTAGTTCGCTATTGATCAATTTCGTTTCACAACCCCCTCCCCTCCCCCCCCCCCCCCCCCCCCCACACACACACACACACACACATATATATATATATATATATATATATATATATATTCAATTTAGTAATAAAAAAGGTTGAAAACGGGGGAATCATTCTCCGCTACTCATTTATTTTTGCCGAAAAAACCTCTATCGTACCGAAGGAAATAGGAAAGGAATACACATTTATTTTCCAACAAAACTTTTTTTCTTTAAACTATGATAATCATTACTTTAATAAGGAGCTATTTTTATCGAAAAATTATTTTAAATATATCAAAATTCATAATTTTTTATTCTCAATAAATAAACATCAATATTGATATAGTTTTAAGACAAACTATTTTTTTTTTTTTAATTTTTTTTATAGTTTTAGCTATCGTTATTCATAAGTGAATAAAAATTTATCAGATTTTTACTACAATATATTCGTTATTCACTTATAAATAAAAAGATATGATTAATTTTTTTTACAGTTTAAATATCATTTATACTAACTGTAACAAAAATCTGATAAATGTTTTATTCATATATAAATATAAAATATGACGACAACTAATACACGTTATATATATATATATATATATATATATATATATATATATATATATATATATATATATATATATATATATATATATATATATATATATATATATATATATATATGACGAAAGATGATGTAAAAAGTATATTTGAAGTAAGAAAACTATATTACGTGTTATATTCATATATGAGCAATACTCAAATTATAAAAAAAAAGTTAAGCATACGTTTTACTCATAAGTGAATAACAAATATACTGTAATAAAAATCTAATAAATTTTTATTTATTTATGAATAATGAGAGCTGAAACTCTAAAACAAAATTATTTTATCTTAAAACTATATCAATATTGATGTCTATTTATAGAGAATAAAAGTTATGAATTTTGATATATTTAAAATAATTTTTCGATAAAAATAGCTTTCAAAAAATAAAAATAAAAAACAAAATAAGTATGTTTTTGTGTATATTAAGGTAATGATTAGGATAGTTTAAGAAAACATGTTTGGTTGGAAAACACATGTTTATCTGTTATCCATTTCGCACGTACGTCTAAGTGTTTTGCGGCAAAATAAATGTGTGACTGAGAATGTTTTCCTCATTCTCAACCTTTTTTTTCTCAATTGAACCCTCCTTTATATATATATATATATATATATATATATATATATATATATATATATATATATATATATATATATGGTTTTATCAGCCAGAGCCCGAACGGTGATTTCCCAAAATACCCTTACTGATTTGTGTTATAAGTTATTATTTAGATATTATTGATGCATGCTATATGATAGGCTAGGTACTTCATATATTAGGGATAGAGTTGCCTGATTTGTGGTGCCTTAGCCTAGGAATTGTTGTTTATGTGATGTGCTTTGAGTATGTATGGAGTAATAGTATCCAACAGGAATCTTTTAGAGCAAGCTTTGAGTAGAGGAGTAATCTAGGAGAGATACCTAGATGAGCATTGGAGAAGCCTACTAAGGGAGTAGTTAGATACCTGCGAGGGGTAGGGTTGCTTGAGTTCGGTGATACCTTTTAAGTGTAAGTAGAGCAAATAGAGTTGTAGCCTAGAGTGGTTTCAGGTGCTGGAGGAGATTATTCGATGTACGGATGTTGCTTGCTTCGTGCTTTGTGGAACTCTTGATGATGGGAGTCAGCTACTAAGTGAATATGACGATATTCAGGAGGTAGATGGTTGGCATCATAAGGAGTTCTTCAGCAGCTGATCGCAGAGAAGTGTGAGAACCTAGGAAGAGCCTAGGGAGTGACCTTATTCAGATGAGTACGTTGATAGATTAGAGTTTTCACGCGGGGAGCGACCATGTTTAACGGGATTGGTTATCGAGAAGGTTGAGAAGCTACTAAGGAAATCTGGGATGATCTGTGTGGAAAGTATGGGTAGATGTGGGAGGTCGTATGGGCTTGTAACACTGAAAGCAGAGGATGCGTACTCGAAACAGGGAGAGTTCTAGAGGTTCTAAGTAGCAGATTGAGAGGAGATAACATGGTTCGGGTACCATGACTCATAGCAGATTGAGAGGAGATAACATGGTTCGGTTACCATGATTCATAGCAGATTGAGAGGAGATAACATGGTTCGGGTACCATGATTCATAGTAGATCGAGAGGTGGTCACATGGTTCGAGTACCATGATTCGTGACGGTTAGTGCTTCTGGTTTTACCAGTTATCTGATTGTGATTGATTAGACTGAGATCAGATGTGATAAAGTGTGGGGCCAGAGGGCCATGTTGAACGAGTTTCAATGGAGCATAACTTGAGAGGGAAATCGAGTTAGTTTCTGAGAGATTTTTTGGTGAGATGGTAGTTGGAGTTGCAAGACTCAGGGATGAGTAGAGATGGTGCTTTATGGGGGATTACAGTCTGAGTTGAGCAATCGGCCGATAGTGGAGATCACTTTCTGTGACTAGAGTTGTGCTATTTCCGTTTTCTATGAGATGCAGAAGATATATTGAGCTTCCAATTTCTGAGCT
Organism: Lactuca sativa; assembly: GCF_002870075.4. Lineage (NCBI taxonomy): Eukaryota > Viridiplantae > Streptophyta > Magnoliopsida > Asterales > Asteraceae > Lactuca > Lactuca sativa. The sequence goes on along the minus strand of NC_056630.2, from coordinate 20,863,686 downwards.
TGGAGGTAAACCCTGTGGGGTAGCATTGGTTGCGATCTTTCACTAGAGTATCTGGGCAGTATGTCTGCCGCAAGGTAATATTATAACATGAGAGGGTAATCAATGGGGACTGAGATGGTCAAGGACAACGATATACCCTATTTGAGTATAGTAGGGCATATGTTAGCATCGGTGTCGGGTGATCAAGAGGAGTATATTGAGGCGTTGGCTCTCATTTTCTATGATGAATATCAAGTGTTGGAGTTGATGGGTTTTGAGCACTACATCATTCCTATGGTGTACATGCAAACCCTAATAGCTTTTGGATCTAGTTTGTCTAATGAACATGCAATTAAATATCCAAAGCTATAAACCCTAGATCTATCATAATATGAACTGAAATAAGGGTTTAGAAATTACCTTTGATTGTTATGTAGCAATAACAATCTATTCCTCGGCTTCAGAAAGCTTAGTGCCTCAAGTGTTGCACCTCTAATGGAGTCACAAACACCACTAAGCAGTTGGATGAAGGAGAGAATAGAGTGGAGGCTCCAAAACGTCCAGGAAACCCTAAGGATTCAGTCACCACGTTTTTGGGGCATAGGGCCTCCTTAAATAGGTAGGCAATTAGGGTTATCTAACAAGGAAACCCTAATTTGACTGCTTAAGCCCTAAGCAGCCCATTGACCCCTTCTGGAACATGCCTTGGACGATTTCTAATGGGCTTCTCCATAAAATTTGTCCAACCTATTATTCCAAGGTTATCCATAGCCCAATTGCAATTATCTTATAATTATAATTCCAGTCCCTTAAGTTTAATTAATCTCTTTTAGCCACAAAATTAATTCTTTATTAATTCTTGACTAATATTTATTAAACAATATGATTTCTCCTTTAATATATTATTCTCATAATATATTAATAAATCATAATTAAACCTTTATCTCCTTAATTCATCCTACATATTGCTATGGTGAAGGCAACCCAAAAGGACCATGCTCATAATCGGGTCAAGTACATACCAAAATAGTTATGGACTTAAACACTAATCCAATAGGAGTGAGGTCTCTGCTCTCATGATAATTCTTATGATGGGACGTTGGTTGGGGAGTTGAAGATGAGGAGTGTGATAGTTCATTATTTTCAGACTAAGAGTCATGGCTACTACGGGACAGTTGAGATGTCTGGTAGTGTGTTAGTGTGAGATTTTGGATGACGCGTTGGGCAGTTTTTGAGGATTTTATCTAAGATTTGAGATGTTTGGAGTTGCTTGGTCTCTATCAGGAAGATCATCGAGTGTTATGTGGTACTTTCCAAGAGGAAGTGTGATGTACTTGGTGAAACAGTCTGTGGAATAGATTGTTGGTGTGTCAAATGGTGATGGTTCGAACCCTGAGTGGGGGAGAACCGGGTACTTTATTGAGAGTATCAAAGATTTGATCAAGAGCGGTTAGAGAACTGGATATAGAGACCTACAGTACGGATACATGGGACCAGGGTTATTGGTGTCCGAGGCGAGGTGCATAGCGAGATAGTGCATGTTGTACGTGTTCAAGAAAGGAATAGTGTCTCCATGGAAGGGGACCGTTGGTCAGAGACCTTGTGGTGGTTAGGATTTCTTCAAGGTTGTAATGGTAAATTCGAGGTGGATGGATCGTAAGGATAGTTTCAACGGTTGAGAATTTTTGGTTCAGAGTATGGGTTGTTATATGCACTTTGGGAAGGGTAGAAGTTGATTGGGCAACCAACTTCAAGGACGGTGTGAGTATTCTTGCATGGGTTTTAAGGAATAGAGGAGGTAGTTTCAGATTGTCATCAACGTGTTCTGAGTCATTGACGATCCCTCCATGTTTCAATTGAGAGTTAGAATATTCCTAAGTTACGAGTTATGTGAGAGGAAGATCTGTTGTGAGATACTGAAAGGATGCATTGCGGTATCTGAGTATGATGTCGTAAGTAGGAGATTGGTGGTTGAGGCAAGACATCGTGAGCTTCTGTGATGGTGTACTGAGGTATCTGCGTAGGATGCCCTGAATTTTAGATTATTTTGAGACTTGAGTTATGAGATGGATAGTGGAGTATCAAGTGACTATGGTTCCAGCAGGAGCCCTTCAGTTAATTGTCATCAAATGGGAGTATCTAAGAATGTAAATTGCAGCGAGAAAAAGTGTTGGTCATGATGGTTTTCGTCAGGAGTGGTGATGCTTAATCTGGGTAGGTGTGTTTACCTATCTATATTGAGCCGTGGAGTATTCGATACTAAACTCAGTGGGGTAATGACTCGAGGAGGAGATTATAGGGTGATAAGAGGGTGAGTGGATCCGAGTGGGAGTAATCACTTCGGATTATCAGGGGAAAACCATGGAGTGAGCCCATGGCGAGTCAGTGATAGAGAGTGTTGTGATACTGCTGGGACCCGTAGTGTTCACCAGTCTACAAGAGAGTGTTGTGATACTGCGGGGAGCCGTAGGGTTCACCAGTCTGCAAGAGAGTGTTGTGATACTGCGGGGAGCCGTAGTGTTCACCAGTCAACGAGAGAGTGTTGTGATACTACGGGGAGCCGTAGTGTTCACCAGTCAGTGAGAGAGAGTTGTGATACTACGGGGAGCCATAGTATTCATGAGTCAGTGAGAGAGCGTCGTAGGCCTACGGGGAGCCATAGCCTTCATGGTTTAGTGAGAGGGAATGTTATGATACTACGGGGAGTCATATTAGAGCATAACCCTGAAGAATTTTTAGGCTTGGGTAGCCTTATTCTTTGAGTTTCAAGAACCTGGTGGTCGGACCGAGGGCGAGACTGGGGTTTCCATATTTTTCAGGAATCAGTATATTCATGAGTTCAGTGCTTCATTGGGATGAGTGGTTCCAATTCTGTTTCGGACCAGACTCTCGAGTTTATGTTTGGCTTTGGTGGTGTTTGAGTAGGCGAATGAGATTCCGGATTAAGAGATGGACCTGTGTGGGTCAGTTCGTTGGTATGGGAAGTACCGTGAGGCGCATGTAACTAATGAGTAGTAGACGACAGAGGCCGAGGGTGAAACGATTTCTGTGGGGATTGCAATATTCGCTTGGGGTAAAGCGAACTTTGTGGCTTGTATGTCACAATAGTCCGAGATAGTTATTGTGAGAAGGAAGCCAGTGAGCGTTTTGGGGTATGCAATGGGTAACCTTTGGAGGTTCAACTGTTGGGTCGGGAGTTGACCTGGGGCTCAGTGTTGAAAGGGATATTTGAGAGGGATATGGAGTTTATGATTATTAGATGTCAGAGGATACTACTGAGCAAGCATGATCATTTTATTGGGTTTGGGGACAGGGTGTTGAGAGTTCATTATTTAGATGGGTTCTGATAATAGTACAGTGGACGAGTCCCTAGTGAGATGTGACCCTTTTGTTCCTCTAGAGTATGATCTGGATCGATTAGTATATATGGTATGAGTGATTAGCGGCCAATTATTGGTCAATAACTTGATTCTATTAGTCGTAGCAAGAGAATTAGAGGGGCAGTGAGTTATTTGGGTCTATTATTCATTCTATTAGAGTTTAGGGCTTTTTAGATCTAATATTGGAACTTTGAGTATATTGAGTTCATTTAGATACTTGGACTTTAGATCTGGACCTTGTGAGGTCCCTAGAGTCCAAAGGTCCCTACTTTAGTATGCCATAATAGAGCTTTTGAGTGAAAACCCCTTTTTAGAGCATGTTCTTGGCATTTCTAGCCCTATGTGCCATGCATGGACATAAAGCTCGTCGCTTTACGTGATAATCGAGCCTTGTGAGTATAGATTTACAGTTTGGGTAGGTTTTTTTTGCCTTGGAATCTTTTGAATAAGAAATGAGTTAGAATGGGCTCGCCGAGTCGATGAGCCGACTCGATGAGTCAGTTAGTGTTTGTCCCGATGAGCTTGAGCATGCGATAACTCGGCGAGTTAGAGGGTCAACTCGACGAGTTGAGCTGGACTTTCTTAAGACTTCTGAGGAAATGAGGGGACTTGATGAGTTGCATGAGTGCACTCGACGAGTTGGGTCAAACATGGACTGTTGACTCGAGCTTGACTTCTGTTGACTTTAGGGTTTGGTCAACATGAGTAATGGAGACCATGGAGGGGCAAAATGGTCTTTTACCCACTTCAAGAGTTAGAGAGAGAAGAATAACCTTTGGTTACTTAGAGTCGAGAATCGAGTATTAATTAGAGATATTTACCATATATGTTAGGCGGTGGCTAGTTCAAGATTTGAGTTCGAGGATAATTGCTTGCTTGCTTGCAAGGTGAGTCTTCTCACCATACTTTACCTAGAGTGGTAATTCTTATGTGACCAGAGGGTCTTATGTGTTTATATTGAGTACTGTGATATCCTGCATTATGTCTATGTGATTTATCCTGTGTATTATTCTGTGCTTACTGAGTTAGGACCGGAGGGCCCACCCGAGTTATGGGACCGGAGGGTCCCACTAAGACACATTGACTAGAGGGTCTTATTGTGCTATAGCCTCGAGTGGCTAATGAGATATGTATGGTATTTTGTGAATTGTGCTATGAGAATTATGTGATTTTAAAATGAAAATTTTGTTTGAAAACTCACGGTTTTACATATTAGAGGTCAAAAGTCAACCAGGTCGAAAGTCAATAGTCAACGGTCAATAGATAGCCACTACATCCAAGGTTGTAGAACTCGTTACTCGGTACCTGTTCGGCCGACTACCGAGTAGGGAGTACCCGGGAGTACTTAGGAGTACTCAAGGAGTACTCGGAGTCGGTAATTCATGTAGAAATATTTTTAGAGAAATTATATATGTAAAAATCATAAGTTGATTGAAATATATAACAAAATTTGATACATCTGAATGCACAAAAATTGAAAAAAACATAATGGTCTCACTTCGTGAATAATTACTGAAAAATTAAGATATATATGTAGTAATAATCACATATGTGTGTGTTAAATAATAAATCATTATGTAACACGCTGACTCCCAGGTATAAATATTTAAAGCTTATAGTAATATTCTTAGACCTACTCAATGATTTCGATGCCCCCAACTTGTCGTGTAGAAACGATTTAGGCCGCGTGAATTTAAGGGGACTAATCGATGAGTTGGAGGACCCCAACTCGACGAGTAGGAGCTGGAAAATGAAACCCTAATTTCCAGGGTTTTGCACCCTATTTAAAGGGTCATTATCCTCCCTCAGCCTCCTTTACCGTCCCTCTTGAGCTCAAAAAATCCTAATCTCGCCTACTCTCCATTTGTGTGTGTTAAGAAGCTTGGAAGGTGGATTTTGTGAAGAAGGCTTGAAATCTAAGGAGCTTGGAGCAAAGAGAAGCTTATGGATCTGACTCTACTTCATCTTGGCATCATCTTGAAGGTAACAAGTCATTATCTTGACTTATCTTTAGCTAGATCTCTTTATGCAAAGGTTTAGGGCCATTTTATAGTTGGTTGTGGTTTATTTCGGGCATTGGGCATGATCTGAAGTTGTAACTTCAGATCTGGACTCCTCTAAGCCCTATAGTCATAAAGTTATCGGATTTAGCAAGCCTTGGCCCTTCTCCTTGGTTTAAACCTTTCCCTGAGCTTGATTTTTGCATTTAGAACCTTGCATGTACGTAAAGTTTGCAACTTTACGTGGAAACCATGCCCTAGGAGGTTAGATATGCAATTTGGAGGTTTAGGGTAGCTTAAAATCGTCTGAATGAGAAATGGATTGAAGGGACTCAACGAGTTGCATGGTCAACTCGACGAGTCGGATGAAGATTGGTCGTTGTGGGTTTCTGCATGGACTCGGTGAGTCAGTGAGACGACTCGACGAGTCACTTAGAGTTTTCCCGACATTTGGACACACATGGACTCGATGAGTTGTTTGGAAACTCGGCGAGTCAACTAGGGTTTTCACGATTCCTCAAGTTCTGGAAGGACTCGACGAGTCAATGAGCTACACTCGACAAGTTAGGTCAACATGGACTGTTCACCTTGACCGTTGACTTTGAATTTGACCAAGGGTTGACCAGTTTGACTTTTGGGGGTATTTTTGTAATTTGGGAATTTATGGAATTAAATCATTGTTGGATGTAGGTGTTGGAGTTGGAGCTGTATTTCGAGGAGTTTGACATTATTATTCCGAGCTACTTGTAAGGTGAGTTCTCCTCACTATATCAACAGGGTCTAAGGCACCAAGGTCGGCTCTTTTCGGATTTGTATTCGGGTTCATTACATGATATGCTTATTGATTAAATCCTGGTAGTTAGGATGGTGATATGCTTTGTGACCTGGTTAGGTCGGTATCCTGGTATGTAGGATAATGCTATGTTAGTGACTGGTTAGGTCGGTATCCTGGTATATAGGATAATGCTATGTTAGTGATCGGTTAGGTCGCTATCCTGGTTATATGATGTTGCTATGATTAGTGATCTGTTAGATCAGTTTGAACGTTATATACATGCTAGCGTGGGATATTTGTGTGCACATGATTGTCTGATTGGGGTTGGGTTGAGGCGGACCTGCTTTGTGGTGAAGGTCAACATGCCCTGGGCGGACTGAATAAACTGCAGACCCGATAGGGCATATTAGTTAGGCCGAAGGCCCCACGAGTGGTGCGGATAGGCTAAAGGCCCTAAGAGGCGGTCCAGATGTGCCAAAGGCTCGGAGAGTGGTCCAGATAGACTAATGGCCTATAAAGAGGTCCAGTCAGGTTGATGGCTCATTTTGCATGTTGTTTGTTTATATGATATGATTATGATTGTATGGCGTTGGTATTTTGGGGGAACTCACTGAGCTTCCGGCTTACAGTTGTTGATTTTGTTTCAGGTACTTCTGATGATTGTGGGAAGGCGAAGGCTTGATCGTATATCTCCTTACATTTTCATGATTTTATTCTCGGATACTCTGACACTAAACTATTTTGAAAAGAAATTTTGTAATAATTATTGTTTGAATGTTTTAAAAAATTTAAATTTGGCATGAATTTTATTGGTATTACAAGTTGGTATCAGAGCCTTGGTTTGAGTGTATTGAAGGAAACACTTGCCTGTCTCCAGTCTCAAACTAAGGACAGGAATTTAAAAAGAATTTTCAAATGGTTTTCAAAATACTAAAGGAGGATGCAAGTGTACGATCAACCAGAGTTAGTAAGTAGACCCGAAAATACCTTACCGATTATTTGGTTTTGTGATATGTTAGAACAACATACTAGTACTAGGCTAGGAATCTTCAGGAAATGCATGATAGAATTGCCTGATGATATGATGCCTGATAGAAGGTTCATTCAAAACTTCTCTAAGATCGTAAAGCCACTCATCACCTTGACTTAGAAGAGTGTAACCTTCAACTAGGAGGTGAAACATGAAACTGCTTTCCAAATGCTAAAGCAAGCCCTCTGCAGCGCCACGATCTTGTCCCTACCAGAAGGGACGGAAGATTTTGTAGTTTATTGCGATGCGTCCAAGCAAGGGCTAGGCTGCGTTCTTATGCAGCGAGGAAAGGTCATATCCTATTTCTCGAGACAGATTAAAAACCATGAGGTTAGCTATACCATGCACGAACTCAAATTGGGAGCAGTAGTTTTTGCTCTAAAGATCTGGAGACCTTACCTTTATGGTAGGAAGTGCACAGTCTTCACAGACCACAAAAGCCTCCAGCACATCTTCGATAAAAAAAAGAAGTGAACATGAGGCAACGACGATGGGCAGAACTACTCAATGATTACAAATGCCAGATTTACTATCATCCTGGCAAAGCCAATGTAGTAGCAGATGCCCTTAGTCGAAAAGAGTACTTGGGCCGCCGAGTAAAATCGTTAACTATGACCATCCATTCACACCTGTCCATGCAGATCAAAGAGGCTCAACTAGAAGCCTTGAAACCCGAGAATGTGACAGGTAAATCCTTAAGAGGAATGGATAAAAACCTACAAGTAAGGGTGATGGAGTTCGTTACCTCATTAATCGAATCTGGACACCAAAGTTCGGTGGGTACAGAGACGTTTTCATGAATGAAGCACACAAGACTCGATACTCCGTTCATCCCGATTTAGATAAGACGTATTTGGATCTCAATAAACTTTATTGGTGGCCAAACATGAAATCAGAGATTGCTACCGATAAGTTATTAATTAACTTGATGATCGATTAGATCTATGTAACAGGTAAGCGATCAATATAAAAACAGTAAATAACCCAAGAATGAATCAAGATGTGTCGAATGATTAGATTACTCAATCCTCAGCAGAGCTCGACTATGAATTTCCGCTGTAGAGGATACTTAGGGTTACAAAAACAAGAACGATAAATCTGCTGAACAAATAAACCTCTAAACGTTACTGATCGTCCTCTTTTCTAAGATGCATGCAAGCACCTATATATACAAAACCCTACTAAACTCACGGATGGACAGGCCCATACCGGAGAGACATATTAGACTAGCTAACGAGCCCAATAGACGCAACACAAAATACGACCCAACAATCTCCCCCTTTGCGTCAAATTGGAGCGAGACTACTTCTTCTTCTTGCTTGGGCCAGCAGCGGGAGCCTTTTTTACGGTATCAAATAGAGGTGTGATAAGAGCAATGATAGTCTGTCTGAACCGAATGTACCATTGAATCATATCATCAAAGTACTTGATATCATCCGCTGTGTTCTGCTTGCATCGATGGATGATCCCTAAAACGTGTTCCAAACATGCAGTGGTGTAGAGATGTTTGTCTGCCAAGGCAAAAAGGCATTTCTGTCCTTCGTTCCTGGTAAACATGACAGAGTTTCTTTTTGGGTCAATCTTCCCCATCTGCATCATGTTGAGATGACTGACAGAGCCAACAGGAGATATGGTAGGCTTCTTCTTAAATACGCTCGCAATCTCCTGATCCATCAAAGCAACTTCCATGATATAGCATACAAGCATCCTCTTAAAATGGTCGATGATCGGACCATATTCAGCTTCGTTTGTCAGAAGGATGTTGTGCAAGATAATCCAATCATGGGGATTAAGGTTGGGAAGATCTGCAAGTGAGATGTCATGTTCGGCTTTGCAGATCCCCGAAGTAACTTGAACCGAACGTTGGTGAAGTTTCCTTCCCTGTACGGCTTCAGGACCCGAACATTGGCAATTTTCTGAGCGCTCCAAGTCTGGTATTGAGGTTGAGTGGCCTTCAGATAAAATTCGATTAAGTCCCGATCAACCTGTGGATGAGGATGAGGGAACTCTGCAATGTTGTCAAAGCCATGAAAAACAAACGCCTTTCGGGTCAGTGGCATGTCGAACTGTGAGTCGACAGTGTTAGAACGATCTAAAGAGATCACAGGTTCTAGCCACAAGATACTTGGTGTGTCAATGGCTTCTTTAATCAGCCTCTCAAGAGTCCACGGAGGAAAAAGAGTTTTCCTGCTCTCAAGAAGGTCGTGGGCTTCTTTATGTCTTCTTTCGGCTTCTTCAGCCTCTCTAGCCACACGAGCACTGATGTCAGCCTCTTTATCTCGACCTTGATGCTTCAGAAGGTCGGCAGTTGTCTCTTTATCATCATCATCACTCTCCTCAACAATATTTTTGCCTTCGTCTTTCACACCAGAACCGGAGGCTTGGCCTACTAGAGGAGGTTCGGTTGTGTGAGTTGCTGAAGTAGGAGGTGGTTGAGACACTTGTTCTTTTTCTCCCCCTTGTTTCGAAATGGACACGAAATCAAGGAGCCCCTCAATTTTGCTGAGTAGAGAAAGGGCGGGAACGAGCTTCTCTGCAAGGGTACGACGTACTGAATAATTGATGATTGGGTCATGTGCTTCAAGGATGTTGGAAATAGCAGAGTGGACATCCGAAACACACGATTTAACCACCTCTCTTTCAGATCGAAGAGAGTCAATCTCCTGTTGACAGTTGGAGAGTTGAGTACTCTTGACCTTCAGAGCGGTAGTCTTCCTTGCGAGAGCATCCATGAGAGAGTTCTCGGAAGCTAAGTCTTCTTGAAGCTTGGAGAGACGCTCCTCAATGGTGGTTCTGAAAGTGGAGTTATCGTCCGAAATAGACTGTCTGAGAGAAGCGAACTTCTTCAGCTCAGAAGCGACTGATGTAGCCAACTGGTTGATGATGGGTTCCAGCATAGTCTTGGTGGCTTCAGCACTTTCCTGTAAAGATTTCAACAGGGAAGAGGCATCAGTAAATAGTTTATCGACTTTTTCGGTTGCAGCCTGACAGGCTTTGGTTGAGGCATCGATGGCGGCAGTGGCGGAATCAAGGGAAACTTGATGAGCTTTGGAAAAGGCCTCAACAATTTTCTAAATTGCATCTTCAGATATGGATGACTGAGAAGTAGAAGAGGAGGCGATGAGCGAGTCGATTTTGTCATGTAGCTCCTTGAGATGCCTTTTGGTGACAGGAGCGTCGTCATCGTCATCACTCTGTACTTGAAACGGACTATAATAGACCGAGTCAAAAGTCATATTCTCCCCGCCAAGGAGTGGTTCTTCTTCCTCTGATGCGTGAGCAGGAGAAGATGGTGGTGGTGAAACTGTAGGCTCGGTAATAGTAGTAGTTTCGGGTTGGGTGGTCTGTTCGGTTGTTGGTGTGGGTTCAGGTGCTAAGGTGGTTTTTGGTGCGTCAGTATGAACCCCCGTATCAGATACGTTGGTTCTAACATCTGCAGTGGTGGTGGTTGTTTCGATAAAGATTGGTGGTGGTATTGGGATAGAAGTAGGTGGTATTTGAGTGGTGGAAGTTATGGGGGGAATAGAAATAGGAATTGTAACGGGTGGAGAAGAGATAGGAGAAGTAGAAATATGTATCTCTGGGGTAGGCGAACGTGGTGGAGTGTTGCCACGTTGAGATCCATCCGAATCAGAACCCTCGTCCTCAGATTCGCTTGAGGATGAAGCGATAATCAACTTTCGTCGCGGTTGGGTTTTTCTCCTCTTCTGTGGTGGAGACTGAGCAGCCTTAGTGGGTTTCCTTTTCTTGGGAGATGGGCCTTTTGCTCCCTTTGCCACCTGTTTGCCCTTATAAGCTTTCTTGCCTCTAGCAACAGGCTTGTTAGCATCATGGATTGATTTCATCATCTCTGGAGTAAGATCCCTCGGACCAGAACGTTTGAACTCTTTGTACGTCCTGATAATCCTGCTGTCAGCCGAAACATCACCATACATCGTTTCCGGGATAGACCCGCTGAAGGGAAATTTCGAAGCATCCGACACAATGATCTTCGTGGTATGGAAAGTACCAATCGAAGACATTGGAGCACCAGTGACAATGGGGACGTGGTACTTGTCCATCACCCATTTCGTGACAATAGTCTAGAACCGGGCATATGAGATCTCTGAGTGCCGGGAGGTCGAAAAGAGACTCTGGATAAGTTGTTGCCATAGGACTAACCCGTAGTCCATGTTGATGCCATTGTAGATCCCATACATGATGGAGAGGAACAGACGACTAGCCCCATCGGATCCAACACTTCTTTCTGATAAGCCCTTGAAAAGAACAGTGAACATCCCATTCCACTGTGGGGGCAGGCACGACTTTTTGAATTTTGTGACGGTAGTGAGCACCTCAGTGTACCCCATGTTGTAGAACATGTTGAACAGATGACCCATATGAATAGTTTCCGGATTAACCCTCGAAGAATCAGCGTCAAACCCTAACAACATGCAAAACCTCTGCTTTGAAATCGACGCCTTGTGCTCAAAGACATCGAAGAAAATCCTGTCGACGACCTTGTCGTAGTGTGCTGTGGCGAAAATTTGTGACAGAACTCCATTGGAACAACTTCAGACCTGGTAAGAGCAGGAGCGATGGAGGAGTACTTCAGGCATTCGATAATGAGATACATGAACGCATCGTACACCTGGGGAGTGAGATCAATGATCAAACTCTACTGTGGGCGAATGGGCAAGATGTGAGAGGTTGCGTGAACTGATGAAGAATCCGCCATTGTTGAATGAAAGTGGGAGAGATGATGAACAGTAAAGGTTTAAGGATTTCTTGCTCTCTGGGAATTTAGTTGCAGTAAAGAGGTAAACGGTGAATCACATTGCCTTTTATACTGTGGGTAAAGGAGAGAGAAAAATCTTCCCAAATCTGCGATTGAAAAACGAAGGGTTTTTCGGAGGCGACTGAAGCGTGACAGTTAGGGTTGCCGACGATCACGCATGAGAGAGAATGTCAGGCCCTAATTACACGCCTTCCCATCAGGCGCCGTTTGGAGATGAAACGGTTCCTATTCGCATGATTTTCCCTGTTGCGCCGTTTGAAATCAAATCGATTGGACTCCCGCCTGAGTCAACATTTCGTCATCTTATCCCTTTAGAGTGAAACAGCATCTTTAAAATAAAATTGCCACGTGGATCGATATTAACCACAACTTTTGATAACAACCAACCCAATTAAAATTCCTTAGAATTAATGAAACCAGAATTTTGGAAAATCAAAAAGATTTTCGTGCTGAGTGTGTAAAAGAAAAAGAAATAAAGCAACACTATTGAGGGATTATGTGATATCAATAAAGACAAGAAACAGTGGATCCCGGGCACGAATCTCTTCCTTCAAAGTCAATAGAGACTTTAAAGTGTTTGTGTGGTTTCCTGTTGAATAACGATCAGACACTTATTAAGAAGTGTTGAAAGGCTTCTTTTAATTAGGCTTATGAGGTGGCTTTCGCTTTGATTCATAATTCCTGATCTTGATATAAGATAGAAATCGAACGAAGTACTTGTGAGACCAGTGTAGTCTGTTTGAACAAGTAGGTTGGAGATAACTTAAGTGGCAAGGTAAACTAATGTATGTGAAATCTCAAAAAAAAAAAAAAAAACTGGATCCCAAGGGAAGAAATGTTATTGGATTTAACAATTTCATAGGAATCACTCAAAAGAAAAATAGAGCTTTCATGTTGTACTCCCATGGATAAGTTCGTCAATTCATTAGTGAAATCTAGAGCAAGTTAATTGTTCACCTCAATGCATAGTAGGTATTGAATTGTGGGTTTCACTTAGCACGTAGTGGCACGAAGCTAAGATCATGAACACAGAAATTGTGCAACCATAAACCTCAGTGGTAATGTCTGAGAGTCTCAAGGGTTACGTTTATGAAACGAGTGAGATGGAGAAAAGTGATGTAGATGGTGTAAAGAAACCCAAAGTGCCTCTGCTATGAAAAATAGGACTAAGCAGAAAACTCTTATCTCATGTGAGAAGAGAGTTAGGTAGCTCATGATTAGAATAAATATGAGAGCCTAATTGGGAAGACAAGGTTTGTTTGTACCAAGTCAGTAAGACTTTTATTCAGAATCAGATGAGGCTTTGGTCACATACAGCAGCATGCTTCTAGGGACACTGAGCTAGTGAAATAAGTTAACCCCAATGAAATAATGAAATAATAAAATATTTTTGGAGTTTTTGAATTTACGAAAAAAATATAAAAATAAATAAATGAAATATTTTTGGAATTTTTGATCGAAATAAATAAGACATAAAAAAATTTATATATATAAAAAAAATGTTGGAACCGAACCCGAGCGTTCGGTTTATTTCGGTTGAGAAAACTTTGGAATCGAACCCGAGCGTTCGGTCTATTTCGGGTGAGAAAAATTTTTGAACCGAACCCGAACGTACGGTCCATTTCGGTTTCCCGAAAGAAAAATAAGTTTAAAAAAGAAAAGAACTTTAACAATAAGATAAATGAAGTTTGGAAAAATAATACAAAAGATTTACAACCAAAAAAAACCTTTGAGTGATAGGCGAAGACCAGATGATTCAACCGAACCCGAGCGTTCGGTTCATTTCGGCACACCAGATCAAGACCCGAACCCGAACGTTCGGTCTATTTCGCTTCTTACGTTTGAGCTTGAGAGGTAATTTTTGGTACTGACTCCGATTCCATCATTCCAAGTCCTTGTAGAATTTTGTTGAAAGAAGCTTCAGGAAGAGCTTTGGTGAAGATGTCAGCCAGTTGATCAGTGGTTCGAACAAAATGAATTTCGACGTTCCTATCTTCCACATGATCCTTAATGAAGTGATACCTCAGTGCGATGTGCTTAGTCTTGGAATGTTGCACTGGGTTATGACAGATCCTGATTGCACTTTCAGAGTCGCAATATAGTGGGATCGTTTTCATATTGAGTCCATAGTCCCGGAGTTGGCTTTTGATCCAAATCACTTGAGATGTACAGGAGGCAGCTGCGATGTATTATGCTTCAGCGGTAGACAAAGATACACAAGTCTGTTTCTTTGATTGCCAGCTAACCAACTTCCCGTCAAGGAATTGGCATCCTCCAGTGGTGCTTTTCCTGTCTAGTCCACAACCTCCAAGGTCTGCATCTGAGTAGGCTTGAACGAAAAAACCTGAGTTTGATGGATACCATAATCCGAGAGAGGTAGTTCGTTTGAGATATCGGAGTATGTTCTTTACTGCAAGCATATGAGGTTCACGAGGATTCGCCTGAAATCTAGCATAATAACAAACAGAAAACATTATATCAGGCCTGCTAGCAGTAAGGTACATTAGAGAACCGATCATCTGGCGATATAGCGTAATATCGACTGCTGGCTTATCCAAGGATTGAGTGAGAACAATCAAGAGAGATTACAGGTTCCAGCCACAAGATACTCGGTGTGTCAATGGCTTCTTTTATCATCCTCTCGAGAGTCCAGGCAGGAAAAAGAGTTTTCCTACTCTCAAGAAGGTCGTGGGCTTCCTTCTGTTTTCGTTCTGCTTCTTCAGCCTCTCTAGCCACACGAGCACTGATATCAACCTCATCGTTTCGACTTTTTCGCTTCAACAATTCAGCGATTGTCTCTTTATCTTCATCTTCATCCTCCTCAGCAATCTTTTTGCCTTTGTCTTTCACACCAGAACCAGAGGCTTGGCCTACTGGAGGAGGTTCGGTTGTGTGAATTGCCTTTAAGATAGGAGGTGGTTGAGACATTGATTCCTTCTCTCCCTCTTGTTTCGGAATGGACGCGAAATCAAGTAGCCCTTCGAGTTTGCTGAGCAGGGCAAGGGCGGGAGCGAGCTTCTCTGCAAGGTCACGCCTCACAATATAGTTAAGAATAGGATCATGTGCTTCGAGGATGTTGGAGATAGCAGAGTGGACATCCGAAACACATGACTTTATCACCTCCCTTTCGGACCGAAGAGAGTCAATCTCCTGTTGAGAGTTGGAGAGTTGAACGCTCTTGACCTTCAGAGCAGTGGTCTTCCTCGCGAGAGCATCCATGAGAGTGTTCTCGGTAGCCAAATCTTCTTGAAGCTTGGAGAGACGTTCCTCGATGGTTGTTCGAAAGGCTGAGTTGTCGTTAGAAATTGTTTGACGAAGAGAAGCGAATGACTTCAACTCAGTTGCGACTGATGTTGCTAGCTGATGGACAATCGGTTCCAGCGCAGTCTTGGCGGCATTTGCACTCTCCTGTAAAGACTTTAACAGGGAAGAGGCATCAGAAAATAGTTTATCGACTTTTTCGGTCGCAGCCTAACAGGCTTTTGTTGAGGCATCTATGGCAGAGGTTGCAGAAGCAATGGAATCTTGCTGAGCTTTAGAGAAGGCGTCAACAATCTTCTGAACTGCATCTTCAGAAAGGGATGACTGAGAAGTGGAAGAGGAGGTGATGAGCAAGTCAATCTTGTCATGGAGCTCCTTGAGATGTCTTTTTGTGACAGGAGCGTCGTCATCGTCATCACTCTGTACTTGAAACGGACTATAGTAGACCGAGTCAAACGTCATATCCTCCCCGCCAAGGAGTGGTTCTTCTCCCTCTGATGGTGGTGGTGATGCTGGTGGTGTAGTAGTATGGGTAGGTTCGGGTTGGGTTGTTTCGGGTGTTGGTGTAGGTTCGGGTGCTTTTATGGTTTCGGGTGCTGGAGTGGTTTCGGGTGCATCAGTATGAACCCCCGTATCTGATACGTTGGCTCTAACATCTGCAGTGATGTTGTGGTTGTGTCGGTGAATATTGGTGTTGGTATTGGGATGGAAGTGGGTGGTATTGAAGTAGTGGAATTTATGGGGGGAATAGAAATAGGAATGGTTTTAGGTGGAGAGGAAATTGGAGAAGTAGATGCATGAACTTCTGGGGTAGGAGATCTGGGTGGAGTGTTGCCACGTGGAGAGTCATCAGAATCTGAACTCTCACCCTCAGACTCGCTTGAGGAGGAAGCGATAATTAACTTTCGTCGCGGTTGGGTTTTTCTCCTCGTTTGCTGTGGAGACTGAGCAGGCTTGGTGGGTTTCCACTTCTTTGGAGACGGGCCTTTCGCCCCCTTGGCCACTTGTTTTCCCTTATCAGCCTTCTTGCCTCTTGGAGCAGGCTTGTCGGTGTCATGAATGGATTTCAGCATTTCCAGAGTAAGATCCCTCGGACCAGAATGTTTGAACCCTTTGTACGTCTGGATAATCCAGCTGTCAGCAGGAACATCCCCATACATGGTTTCCGGAATAGACCCGTTAAACGGAAACTTTGAAGCGTCTGACACAATGATCTTCGTGGTATGGAGGGTACCAATTGAAGACATTGGAGCACCAACGACAATGGGGACGTGGTACTTGTCCATCACCCATTTCGTGATAAGAGTCCAGAACCTAGCATACGAAATCTCTGAATGTCTGGAGGTAGACGAGAGACTCTGGATAAGTTGTTTCCATAGAACAGACCCATAATCCATGTTGATGCCATTGTAGATACCATACATTATGGAGAGAAATAGACGGTTGGCACCATCAGATCCAGCACTTCTCTCGGATAACCCCTTGAAGAGAACAGTGAACATCCCATTCCACTGTGGAGGTAGGCACGACTTCTTGAACTTCATGACCGTGGAAAGCATCTCCGTATAACCCATGTTATAGAACATGTTGAACAAGTGACCCATTGGAATCGTTTTAGGGTTAACCCTCGAAGAATCAGGTTCAAACCCTAACAGCGAGCAAAACCTTTGCCTTGAAATTGACGCCTTGTGCTCAAAGACATCAAAAAAGATTCTGTCAACGACCTTGTCGTAGTGAGTGGTCGCAAAGATCTGTGACAAGAACTCCACCAGAACAGTTTCAGCCCTGGTAAGTGCAGGAGCGATCGGAGAAAACTTCAGACACTCGATGATGGGGAACATGAAGGCGTCGTAAGCATGAGGGGTTAAATCGATGATTAGGCTTTGTTGTTGGCGAATGGGCAAAATGTGGGATGTTGCGTGAACGGAAGATGAATCTGCCATTGCTTGAAGAAAGTGGAGAAGATGATGAATAGGGAAGGATTAAGGAATTTTTGCTCTCTGGGAATTTTAATTGCAGTAAAGAAGTAAACGAAGGAATATGTTGCCTTTTATACTGGGGGTTAAGGAGAGAGAAAGATCTGCCCAAATCTTCGATTGAAAATCGAAGGGTTTTTCGGAGTTGACTGATGCGTGACAGTTGGGGTTGCCGATGATCACGCATGAGAGAGAATGTCAGGTCCCTAATAACACGCCTTCCCATCAGGCGCTGTTTGGAGACAAGACGGTTCAGATTCACACACTTTCCCTTTTAGCGCCGTTTGAAATCAAATCGATTATTCTCCCGCTTGAGTTAGCATGTCTTCATCTTATCCCTTGAAATTGTAACAGTATCTTTTGAAAAATGATCCCACGTGGATTAAAATCAACCACAACCTTTAATCAACCGCTAATCCAAGTAAAATGCCTTGTAATTAATAGAACCTGAATTTAGGAAAATCAAAGATTTTCGTGCTTAGGGTGTAAAAGAAAAGAAATAAAGCAATATTTTTGGGAAAATATGTGATGTCAATAAAGACACGAAACAAATGATCCCGGGCACGAATCTATTCCTTCAAAGTCAAGAGAGACCTTAAAGTGTTTGTATGGTTTCCCGTTGAATAACGATCAAACACTTATTAAGAAGTGTTGAAAGGCTTCTTTTAACTAGGCTTATTAGGGTGGCTTTCGCTTTGATTCAAACTTCCTAATCCTGATATAAGATAGAAAGCGAACGAAGTACTTGTGAGACCGGTGTAGTCTGTTGAACAAGTAGGTTGGAGATAATTTTAATTTGGCTAGGAAATTTATAAAATCTCAACAAAAATTTAAAACCGGATCCCAAGGGAAGAAATGTTATTGGTGTTAACAATTTCATAGGAATCACACAAAAAGAAAATTTTAAGATTTCATGGAGGTACGTCCGTCAATGCATTAGTGAAAACTAGAGCAAATTAATTGTTCACCGTCAATTCATATTGGGTATTGAATTTTGGGTTTCACTTAGATCGTAGTGGCACGAAACTAAGATCATGAACACAGTAATTGTGTAACCATAAACCTCAGTGGTAATTTCTGAGAGTCTCAAGGGTTACGTTTGTGAAGCGAATGTGATGGAGAAATGCAATTTAGAAGGTGTAAGAAATCAAAGCACCTCTGCTGTGAAAAATAGGATCAAGCAGAAAACTCTTATCTCATGTGAGAAGAGAGTTAGGTAGCTCATGATTAGAATAAATATGATGGCCTAATTGGGAAGACAAGGTTTGTGTATACCAAGTCATTAAGGCTATTATTCAGAATCAGGTGAGGCTTTGGACACATACAGCAGCATGCTTCTAGGGACACTTAGCTAACTCAACAATTTCCCCATAAACGAACACACAACAAAAAAAAAAATAAAAAAAAAATAAAGCCAAAAAAAGAAAATAAACAACGAAATATTTTTGGAGTTTTTGAATTTATAAAAAAAAATATTTTTGGAATTTTTGATAATAATAAAAATAAAATGAAATAAAAAAATAAGACAAAAGAAAAAAATACAGAGAAAAAAAAATTTGGAACCGAACCCGAGCGTTCGGTTTATTTCGGTTGTGAAAAACTTTGGAACCGAACCCGAGCGTTCGGTCTATTTCGGGTGAGAAAAATTTTGGAACCGAACCCGAACGTTCTGTATATTTCGGTTGCAAAAGAAAATAGGTTTTAAAAAGAGAATAACTTTGACAATAAGATAAATGCAATTGGAACATTTATACATAAGATCTACAACAAAGAAAACTACCTTTGATTGATGAGCGAAAAGCAGATTATGCAACCGAACCCGAGCGTTCGGTTCATTTCAGTACATTAGTACAAGACCCGAACCCGAACGTTCGGTCTATTTCGCTTCTTACTTTTGAGTTTGAGAGGTAATGTTTGGTACTGACTCCGATTCCATCACACCTAGCCCTTGTAGAATTTTGTTGAACGACGCTTCAGGAAGAGCTTTGGTGAAGATGTCAGCCAGTTGATCAGTGGTTCGAACAAAATGAATTTCGACGTTCCCATCTTCCACATGATCCTTAATGAAGTGATACCTCAGTGCTATGTGCTTAGTCTTGGAGTGTTGTACTGGGTTATGACAAATCCTAATTGCACTTTCAGAGTCACAATATAGTGGGATCTTTTTCATATTGAGTGCATAGTCCCGGAGTTGACTTTGGATCCAAATCACTTGAGAAGTACAGGAGTCAGCTGCAATGTATTCTGCTTCAGCTGTAGACAAAGACACACAAGTCTGTTTCTTTGATTACCAGCTAACTAACTTCCCGTCAAGGAATTGGCAGCCTCCCGTGGTGCTTTTCCTGTCTAGTCCACAACCTCCAAGATCTGCATCTGAGTAGGCTTGAACGAAGAAGCCTGAGTTGGATGGATACCATAGGCCTAAAGAGGTAGTTCGCTTGAGATAACGGAGTATGTTCTTCACTGCAAGCATATGAGGTTCACGTGGATTCGCCTGAAATCTAGCACAGTAACAAACAGAGAACATTATATCAGGCCTGCTAGCAGTAAGATACATCAGAGAACCGATCATCTGGCGATATAGCGTAATATCAACTGCTGGCTTATCCAATGATGGAGTGAGCTTGGTGCCGAACTGTAACAGCCCGGAATCGCAGGTATTGTTAAATTATGTTTTGGGGTGAGTTAAGAGGGGACTCGGCGAGTTGGAGCCTAGACTCGCCGAGTAGGATCACAGACTTGGTCGCGGGTTCGCGACTGGACTCGACGAGTCCAGATATGGACTCGGCGAGTCGACGCTGTTCAGTAGAAACCCTAACCGTTCGATTTTGGATCGTATATAACGCCTCTTAGGCCGTCATTGTCCGTCTTTTGGTCGATCGAGAAGAACCCTAATCGTTGTGGACGTCTAGAGCAGGAGAGAAAGCTATTGGAACTTGGAGGAACTTGTTAGGCAAGAAGAAGAAGAATTTGGCCAAAGGAATATCAAAGAGGATAGAGTCCTGAGGTTTGGGGGACACAGAGAGTGCGTTTTCAGGTAATACTCGGATCATTTCTGTTATTTTGATGTGTATACGAATCTAGGGTTTATGAAACCCACTTAGTGATTAGATGGGTTATTATGTTATTACCCAGACGTTTATACCCCAGTAATAAGATGTTTAGAAGTCCAGAAAGTCCCATGATTGTATATCTCGGGACCATACGTAATTTAGGAAGCAGTTGCTCGCCTGCATGGCATGGACTCGTTGAGTTGTTCTTCAGACTCGGTGAGTAGCTTGAAGATTTACTGGGACTCGCCGAGTTGTTCTTCAGACTCGGCGAGTGGAGTCGGGGTGGCCCCGCGATTCTTCCAGGAGTAACTCGTCGGGTCGAGGAGGATACTCGACGAGTAGATAGGGAATTTCAGAGAGTTGGAGGACGTCTAGACTCGCCGAGTCGCCATGGCACTCGCCGAGTCCGGTCGAGTTGACCGTTGACCGTTGACCAGAGTTGACCTAAGTCTGACTTCTTAGGGATAGTCACACTTAGAAGAGATAAGTGTTAATGAGATATGTGATGTTATAGGGAGGTTGTAGCTCGTCGGATTGTGCACGAGTCATTTCGGGATTTGCTAGCTTTTAGCTTCTACGAGGTGAGTCTTCTCACTACACTGTACCCGGAAGGGTTTGACTTTGTGACCGGAAGGTCAGATGTGATATGTGATATGTATGCTATATGTGGTAAGTTATTTGTTATATGTGTGCTATGTATGTTATGTGGGCCGGAAGGCAATATGTTATGGGCCGGAAGGCGATTATGTTATGGGCCGGAAGGCGTGGTGTATGACCGGAAGGTCAGGGCCTGGAAAGGCGTATGTGCGTAAGTGTATATTGGGGGACTCACTAAGCATTTATGCTTACAGTGGTTATGTATGTGTTTCAGGTACTAGCAAGGACCGTGGGAAGGCGCCGACGTGATCAATACACACTGAAGACTGTTTTTATGATCTTGGGATTTGGACTATCTGTATCTGATATAATACTTAAAATTATTTATGCCTTGTTATGAATGGAAATAAATATATTTTTAAAATGAAAAATTCGTTTGAAAATTTGAGTTGTTACAATTGGTATCAAAGCCAAGTTTGAGAGATTCGGGTGCACCTTCGGGAGTAACTGAACTCAAACCGAGGATTTGAGGAAAACTTTTTAAATAAAGGCATAAACTTTTGTAAATGGTTTTGTGGTAAGCACGAAAGAAGCAGTGTGTACGATCAGTCAGCGCCCGAACGGTAAAGATCCCCAAAATACCTTACAATGTTATATGATATAAACTGTTATGCATGCTAGAAGACTAGGTATTCATGATAGGACTAGAGTGGCCTGATTTGTGATGCCTTAGTCTAGGGAAGTTTGCCGATATGAGATGCTTGCTAGTATGCGGGTAGGTAGTGATATCAGAAGTAGAGTACTCACTATCCGGGGTTTGGGGAGGAAGACTTGGGATGAATGCTGATGCGGTGTGGTCGGTAGTATTGGGCCCGTACAACCGAAGACACCGGGTCAGTGGGAGAACCAAGTAAGAATCCCTGGATATCGGAGACTGAGTAGGGTTGCGTTATCGAGTGCGATTACACTTGATGGAGTCTCTGATAGTTTTATGTTGTATTTCAGAGACATCATGGTTAGACCACGCCACGGAGCGAGTACGAGCGGTGTGAGTGACGAGGATATTCGTCAGATGATTCACGAGGAGGTGGCGGCGGCGATCCGGGCTGAGATCCCGGAGATGTTTGGGTCTATTAAGACCACCATGATGGAGACATTCGATGAGCGGTACGCCGCGTTGACTGAGGCTGCAACCGTTGCAGCTACCGCAGCTGTGACCGCTGCTAGGCCACAGGGGGGTGACTCGTTGCTGTTCCGAGAGTTCAGCAACACGAAGCCACCGGAGTTCGATGGGACGCAGGATCCGATTGCGGCGATGAGGTGGATCGCGGACATAGAGGGGTGCTTCTACACGTGTTCATGCCCGGAGCACCTGAGGGTACGGTTCGCTTTGAACCAGCTCCGTCTGGGAGCGAAGGACTGGTGGAAGTTCGTGACGGCGAACTTCACTTTGGCAGAGACTACAGCGGTAACGTGGGAGGGGTTTACTGCCATGTTCAGGGATGAGTACGTTCCCCCGGTGGAGCGGGAACGATTGGTTCAGGAGTTCTTAACCCTCAAGCAGGGTACAGATTCGGTGGCGGCGATCACGCGAAAGTTTCATGAGAGGGCGATGTTTTGCCCCGAGCTGGTGTCCACAGAGCAGGCTCGGATGAGCCGGTACTTGGGTGTCTTGAGGAGGGATATCCGGGAGTTTGTGTCGAACTCCACCTATCATACTTTTACGGAGCTTCAGGCGAATGCCAGGAAGCGTGAGATCGAGTTGGAGACTCAGGCCAGGGAGGAGGCCGAGTCTCAGCAGGCAGACCGGCGGCCGGCTCAGTCTCAGCCGGCAGCCAAGCGGATCAAGTCCGCCGATTCGAGGATGGGAGGTCCGAAGAGCCGCACTTGCGGAAAGTGTGGCAAGGGTCACGATGGGGCGTGTCGAGCCGGTGCTTGCTACAAGTGCGGCAAGGAGGGGCACATTGCTAGGGAGTGCCCCAAGGGGTTTATGGTTTGCTTTCATTGCAACCAGACCGGCCATCGGAAGGCCGAGTGTCTGCAGCTTCGTCAGGGATCTGCACCTATTGCCAGGACTACTGAGGCTCGACCGGTGAAGGTCGAGGCCCCGAGGGCTCGTGGGAGAGCCTTTCAGCTGACTGCGGAGGAGGTCCGCGCTGCGCCCGATGTTGTGGCAGGTATGTTGTAATTCATGTATTTATTTTAATGTCGAAATGTTGTGCTTATGTTATTATATGCGTAGGTACTTTCCTTGTGAACTCTGTGCCTGCCTTAGTGTTATTTGACTCGGGTGCGAGTAGGTCCTTTGTGTCCTTAGCCTTTAGTCAGCATATCAGCGCTAGTCGTGAGTCGTTGGGTCGACCTTTGAGAGTTTCTATAGCTGACGAGAAAGTGATTTGTGCCACGGAGGTTCTTCGGGGATGCGTGCTAGAGATTTTCGGGGTCGAATTCCCGATTGACCTGATTCCTATTGCGATGGGCGATGTCTGTGTCATCGTAGGCATGGACTGGTTGAGCCGATTCGGCGCTGTCATCGACTGTGAGCGTCAGTTGGTGACCATACGAGACCATAGTGGGGGAGTTCTTTCGGTGTACGACGAGGGTACCCGTTCGGGATCAGCTTTCTGTTCGGCCGCTAGGGCGAGGCAGTGTCTACAGCAGGGCTGTATGGGTTTTGTGGCGTATGTGATGGATACGCGGGAGGCTTCCGAGAGACCGAAGTCAGTTGAGGAGGTCCCTGTGGTGCGTGAGTTTTCAGATGTTTTTCCCGAGGAGCTGCCGGGAGTACCTCCTGTGAGGCAAGTAGAGTTTGGTATCGATCTGGTTCCGGGAGCCGCGCCTATTGCTAAGGTGCCTTATCGTCTTGCACCTCCAGAGATGCAAGAGTTGTCCTCGCAGCTCCAGGAGTTGCTGGGGAAGGGATTCATTCGGCCGAGTAGCTCGCCGTGGGGAGCACCTATCCTGTTCGTCAAGAAGAAGGATGGTTCACACCGGATGTGTATCGATTACCGGGAGTTGAACAAGCTGACGGTCAAGAACCGTTACCCGTTACCGAGGATCGATGATTTATTCGATCAGTTGCAGGGAGCGTCTTGGTTTTCCTAGATCGATCTGAGGTCAGGGTACCATCAGGTGAGAGTACGGGAGGGGGATGTCCGGAAGACAACGTTTAGGACGCGATACGGGCATTATGAGTTTGTGGTGATGCCTTTCGGGCTCACCAATGCCCCGGATGTGTTCATGGATCTCATGAATAGAGTATGCAGACCGATGTTGGATCGGTCAGTGATTGTATTTATCGACGACATTCTGGTGTATTCTAGATCTAGAGAGCAGCATGAGGAGCATTTGAGGGAGGTCCTCGAGGTATTGAGGTCGGAGAAGCTTTATGCAAAGTTCTCCAAATGTGACTTCTGGCTGCGAGAGGTCCAATTTCTAGGACATGTTGTCAATCAGAAAGGGATATTGGTCGATCCGGCCAAGGTTGAGGCGGTGATGAGTTGGGAGGTGCCGAAGTCACCTTCTGAGATCAGGAGCTTCCTTGGGTTGGCAGGGTATTATCGGAGATTCATCAAGGATTTCTCCAAGATCGCAGTGCCACTCACCAAATTGACCCGGAAGGGTGTTGCATTCTCATGGGGTCCCGAACAGCAGACCTCCTTTGAGACACTTCGCCAGAGGTTGTGCGAAGCCCCGGTATTAGCTCTCCTAGAAGGGATGGAAGATTTTGTGGTATATTGCGACGCATCGATTTCGGGACTGGGTGCAGTGTTGATGCAGAGGGGTCATGTGATAGCTTATGCGTCGAGGCAGTTGAAGCCTCATGAGGCAAGATACCCTACGCATGATTTAGAGTTGGGGGCAGTAGTGTTCGCTCTCAAGATTTGGCGTCACTACTTGTATGGGGTTCGATGTACGATATACACGGACCATAAGAGTTTGAAGTATTTGATGGATCAGCCCAACCTAAATATGCGTCAGCGGAGGTGGTTGGATGTGGTTAAGGATTATGATTGTGAGATCCTGTACCACCCAGGCAAGGCTAATGTGGTAGCCGATGCATTGAGCCGCAGGGCGGAGAGCACTCCATTGCGAGACGTATGCTTGAGACTGACTGTGATGACTCCAGTGTTGGATGCTATTCGTGGGGCACAGGCCGAGGCTGTGCTACCAGAGATGCAGAAGAAGGAGCGGGTTGTGGGGCTAATTTCAGAGTTCGTTAAGGATGGACGAGGGCTTATGACGTTTCAGGGTCGGATTTGGGCACCGTTCGTGGGCGGTACGCGTATTACTTTGATGGAAGAGGCTCATAGATCGAAATTCTCGATCCATCCTGGTGCCACGAAGATGTATCTGGATTTGAGGAAAGAGTATTGGTGGCCCTGTATGAAGAGGGACGTAGCATGGTTCGTTGAGAGGTGCTTGACCTGCCGTAGGGTTAAGGCCGAGCACCAGAGACCGCATGGCAAGCTACAGCCATTGGAGATCCCCGAGTGGAAGTGGGAACAGATCACTATGGATTTCATCACCAAATTGCCGAGGACTGCTAGGGGAGTTGACGCAATTTGGGTGATTGTGGATAGGTTGACGAAGAGTGCACATTTCCTTGCCATCAGCGAGAGTTCTTCAGCGGAGAAGTTGGCGGAGATATATGTGAGAGAAGTGGTATCTCGGCATGGAGTGCCGATCTCGATTGTTTCAGACCGTGATGTGCGCTTCACTTCCAGGTTCTGGAAGAAATTCCATGAGGAGCTGGGTACTAAATTGCATTTTAGTACCGCATACCATCCCCAGACAGACGGTCAGAGCGAGCGGACGATTCAGACGCTGGAGGACATGTTCCGGGCATGTGTGTTAGACTTTGGGGGTAGTTGGGATGCGTATTTACCCTTGGCAGAGTTTTCCTACAACAACAGCCATCATTCGAGCATTGGTATGCCACCTTTTGAGCTGTTGTATGGTAGGAGATGTCGGACCCCTATTTGCTGGGGAGAGGTGGGACAGAGAGTGATGGGCAGCACGGAAATCGTGCTTCAGACAACCGAGCAGATTCAGCAAGTTAGGCAGAGGTTATTGACTGCCCAGAGCCGACAGAAGAGTTATGCAGACAGGCGCCGATCCGAGCTTGAATTTCAGGTCGGCGACTTCGTCCTCCTGAAGCTCTCTCCTTGGAAAGGAGTGATTCGATTAAGGAAGAGGGGCAAGTTGGGGCCCCAGTATATTGGGCCATTTCGTGTGATCGCAAGGGTAGGCCGGGTAGCCTATCGGTTGGAGTTGCCAGCGGAGTTGGGACAGATCCACGACACTTTTCATGTGTCGCAATTGAGGAAGTGCATAGCCGATGAGTCGGCAGTGGTTCCATTGAAGGATATTCAGGTGGATGCGAGCCTGAATTATGCTGAGAGACCAGTGGCCATCAGAGATCGGAAGATCAAGGTTCTGAGGAACAAGGAAATACCTCTGGTGTTGGTTCAGTGGCAACACCGTAAGGGGTCGGAAATGACTTGGGAGCCGGAACGTGAGATGCGGGAGCAGCATCCGGAACTATTTGCAGAGTGAGACTTCGAGGGCGAAGTCTAATCCAAGTGGGGGAGAGTTGTAACAGCCCGGAATCGCAGGTGTTGTTAAATTATGTTTTGGGGTGAGTTAAGAGGGGACTCGGCGAGTTGGAGCCTAGACTCGCCGAGTAGGATCGCAGACTTGGTCGCGGGTTCGCGACTGGACTCGACGAGTCCAGATATGGACTCGGCGAGTCGACGCTGTTCAGCAGAAACCCTAACCGTTCGATTTTGGATCGTATATAACGCCTCTTAGGCCGTCATTGTCCGTCTTTTGGTCGATCGAGAAGAACCCTAATCGTTGTGGACGTCTAGAGCAGGAGAGAAAGCTATTGGGTCCCTGTCTAATATTTAAGCCAAGGAAAAAGTTAATAGGACCCATTGAGCTCATTTCAAATTTAGTCTTCATCAGCTTTCTGAATTCAGCCGTTAAGCTAGGATTCGTTAAGCCGAAGATGATATCATCGACATAAATTTGAACAATCATAAGGTGGTTACCTTCCTTCTTACGAAACAAGGTTGGGTCAACCGAACCTTGTTTAAATTTGGACATCTTCAAAAACTTAGTTAGCGTTTCATACCAGGCTCTAGGTGCTTGTTTCAGTCCATATATTGCTTTGTCCAGAATATAGCAGTGATTGGGGTACTTTTCATTCACGAATCCCGGAGGTTGCTCCACGTACACCGTTTCTTCAAGTTCTCCATTTAGAAATGCGCACTTCACGTCCATTTGGTAGACCTCAAAGTTCTTGTGTGCAGCATAGGCAAGAAATATTCGAACAGATTCCAGCCTAGATACAGGAGCAAAAGTTTCTTCATAATCGATTCCTTCCTCCTAGCAGTATCCTTTCACCACTAGTCGTGCTTTGTTACTTATTACATTGCCTTCCTTGTCCATTTTATTCCTAAATACCCATTTGAGACCAACAACTGAGGCATCTTGAGGAATTGGAATGAGGCGCCAAACTTTATTTCTTTCGAACTCATTAAGTTCGTCTTGCATGGCTTGAACCCAATCAGAGTGATCAAGAGCAGTGTTCACTGTCTTTGGTTCAACTTTTGAGACGAAGGAGTTAAACATACAGAACTCTACTTTTGAAAATAAAGATGTTTGCTTTGCCTTCAGTTGCGATCAGGTCAGGACGTTTTCAGAGATATTACCCACAACCTGTGAAACAGGATGGTCTCCAGTCCATTTGACAAGAGGAGGGTAATTTGGATCATAGGATGGATCTACTTCAGCATTTACCATCTCTTATAATTCAGATTGACTGTAATCATCATAAAACATATCGGCATTCTCCCCCTCGACTGATGAGCTTTCAGGGGTATCTTGACTTTCTGGTGCCACAGGAGTTTCGGGAGCATTTGGGCTTTCGGTAGCAACAGTACCTTCGGGTGCAGTAGAGCTTTCGGGTGCACGTGAGCTTTCGGGAGCTACAGTAATTTCGGGTGCAGCTGGAGAAGAGTTCTCCCCCTCAACCTGTGAACTTGGCAGTTTTGATGAAGATGGATTCTCCCCCTCAACTGAAGCACCGTGATGAGAAGATTCATTTAGAACTGATTCTCCTTCACCCAGTCGTTTGGCAGCGTCATCGACGATTTGCTTCAGATGGTCAACTTTGTTGTCTGCTGCATTGGCTTCTGAGAGAGTAGCCTTCTCCGGTTCATTGAATAACTCCACAAATTGCTCAAACAAATTTGCAATCGAGGCTGTGACTTGGCCTGTTTGAGAAAATATTTCTCCAACTGATTCTTCCGTGGCCTTCAGCTTCTTGACATAGCTGTCGTCGAAAGTCACATAATACGTTTCTTCAATTTTCCTTGAACGCTTGTTTAAAAAACTGTATGCTTTCGAAGTGAGAGAATATCCCAGAAAAATCCCTTCACCGGCTTTTACGTCAAACTTGTTACGATGTTCTTTAGAATTGAAGATAAAGCATCGTGAGCCGAATACGTGGAAGAATTTGACATTTGGCTTTCTGTTGTTGATGATCTCTTAAGGATTAAGAGTGAAACGCTTATTGAGATAGGACCTGTTCTGTGTAAATCATGCTGCAGCAATAGCATCAGCCCAGAAATATAGAGGTAGAGAAGCGAAACTTAGCATGGTTCGGGCCGCCTCACACAAAGATCGGTTTCGTCTTTCGACAACTCCGTTTTGTTGAGGGGTGTAGGGAGCTGAGAAGTTGTGACTGGTTCCTTTTTCTGCTAAAAAGTCTTCAAATTCTTTATTCTTGAACTCCAGCCCATTGTCGCTTTTGATGTTGCGAACGACTTTCCCAGCTGCACTTCAACCTGCTTGATAAACATCTTTAGCTTGAGAGTTGCCTCAGATTTGTGCTTCAGAAAGAACACCCTTGTAAAGCGTGAAAAGTCATCAACAATAACAAGAATATACTTGCTACCACCAATGCTTTCGATAGAAGATGGTCCACATAAGTCAATGTGAATTAACTCAAGTGGTTCAACGACTTTAGTGTTGATTATGGATGGGTGACTTTGACGACTCTGCTTCCTTATTTCACATGCAGCACACAAATGTTCTCGATCGAACTTGAGCAATGGAAGACCTCGAACATGACCTCCCGTGACAAGTTTGTTGATATCCTTGAAATTGAGATGGGAGAGCCTTCGGTGCCACAGCCAGCTTTCGTCAGAATGTGCTTTGGATAATAGACAGATAGCTGGATTTCCTTTGATAGGGTTAAGATTGAGAGGAAACATTTCGCCTTTGCGCTCTGATTTGAGAATCACTCTTTTTTGTTTTCTTGTCTATTATTTCCGAACCCTCATCATCAAACGAAACTTTAAGACCGGTACCTCCAACAAGTTGAGATACACTGATGACGTTATGCTATATTCCTTCAACGTATGCAACTTTTCTAATCGTGAAGTCTCCATTTGTTATCATCCCATAACCTTTTATCATGCCGTATGAGTTGTTCCCGAATTTGACATTCCCGCCGTTTGGAAGAGATCGAAATTCCTTCAGCTCTTCCTTCCTCCCTGTCATGTGACGTGAGCAGCCACTGTCAATATACCATTCTTCGTTGAACTGCTCGTCATTGATAACCTGCAAAAATCAAGCATATTTAGGAACCCAAAGTTTCTTGGGTCCACGTGAGCCTTTCACAGGAACAGGAATAGCAAGAGAGATGTCAACAAGATATGTTCTTTTTATTAAAGTTGTTTCATCTTTCTTTTTAATGGTGAAAACTTTAATTTTGTTGGGATTTGTTACAGTTGGTTTGGACTTAGGTTCAGGCGTTTGGGCCTTGGAATGCTTTTGATCATTCTTGACTGAGGAAACCTTCGATTTTCTTTTCAAATCTGCTGAATGTTTTGGATTTTGAGTTTGAACAGAATTGGATTTAGAATGGGGTTGAGAAGAAGTAGAACGAGAGAAGTTAGACTGAGAAGTTTTCTTGACTTGAGGTTCTAGGTGCCCTTTTTGTTTTTGGTCATTAGTGGGACCGAACCTTGAACCTTGATTGCTTTTGCTCTCGGAACCGAACCTATGCTTTCTGTAGCTGGTGTTCTCTGAACCGAACCTTTCCCTTCGGTTGTTATTCCTTTCAGAACCGAACATGTCCTTTCGGTTGTAACCACTTTCTTGCGTCCTCATAGTATTTTTTTCTGACTTGGAATTTTTGTCATGATAAGAGAAATGAGCGTTTTGAAATCGCCAAAACTGTTTTCGTTCAGAAAGATTCTTCTTGTATCTCAGATTCCTTTGCTGCTTCTAATCCTTTACTTGCTTCGGCTGTCGGTGGATGTTGGCTTTTTGCTTTTGCTTTTTTCCAGCCGGTTCACTTTGAACTGATGATGTTTCTCTTAAAGGAGTGACTTCTTCTACATGAACTTCTTTTGTACCACTAGTACTTGGCACGTCGAAGTTATCAGGCTTGTTTAGCGGCTTCGACACATATCTGCCTTTGGTTTTCCAGGAAGTCCGTTCTGACAGACCAACAATTTCCTCTGCATTATCTATAGGAGCAGACCAGAAGAACTCATCACAACCATCAGCATTATCTTCATTTACAATGGCTGTGAGTTCGGCTGTCTGCTGTTCGGTTACTCCTGTGACCTTATATACCTGATTTGGTGTTGTTCTCACCTTTTGGTACCCAACAGCCTTTTCTTCTAGAGTCGGGGACTTATTTTGGGACAAACGAGCAAACTCCACAGAATTTTCAGAAATAAGATTTTTGTGGTTTTCGGGTTCGCTCTTGATAAACTCAGAACAATCAACTTCATCCTCTACAGAAATTTCACTCATATCATCATCCTCATTAAGCTCAGACGCGTTTTCAACATCTATTTTATTTTCTGAGCTCAAGTTGGCATTCAATGAGTCAAATTTTTGTATGGTTTCGGTCCTTAGTTTCAGTTTATCATTTTCATCCAAAAGGTTTTTCAGCATGTCCTTATGGTCCTTGGATTTTATGAAAGATTCAATTTTGTCTAGACCATACACGTAGGTTGGATTCACATCATCAGACGAAACTACACTTTCGCAATTATATGCTTCAGCGTCAATTTCATCCTCCTTGAATTCAAGGAAGGGCAAAATCATGCGATGAATTTTCTGTCCTATTTCACAGTTCAAATGAAGTTGGGTGATGTTAGAATAAAGACGCTTAGCAATTAAACAAAACACATTTCTTTGTTTCAAAAGTTTCAAATTGTCTCTTTGTAAATAAATGTTTTCGTCTTTGGATTTAATCAGCTCCGACTCCTTCAGCTCTATCCACATCCTCCGTTCCTCACTCTTTGATGATACCCTGCTTATTTGATCAGTTAGGTTAGAATTGGTGACCCGTGTTTGAGTTAAACTGCTATCTAGATTTGAGATTCTTGAGTTTAAGCTTTTTAATTCTTTTTCATATGAGTTTTGTGGGACTTTATATGAAATAAAAACGGATTGTACCTTCTTGATTAATTCATCAAGCTCATTAAATTGCACGCTGAGAGGTTTTGTTGTGAAGCATAAGTCCTCTCGCTCCTTCGTTTCTTCATTCCCACCGTCTGTATTGTATCCCCTCATTTGAGATACATCCGTCACCATCAAGCACTTCCCACTGCTTTCTTCACCTCTAGCAACATACGCCTTTCCATGAGATGGCTTCCTGACTTCATCATCCTCTGAGTCGGTTGACCAGACCTGCACACCACCGAACTCATCATCCGCTGCCGAACCCTGCACAATTAAAGCATTCATTGAAGGGTTAGCAGTAGCTTTCTTTCTCTTGATATCTTCCAGCTTTTTCATCAGCACAGCCTCTGCATCATTTTCCTCGTCCTTCTCTGCCATTTTCTTCAAGACACAGTCTTTGGCATAGTGGTTCTTTCCTCCACAGTAGTAGCAGTTCACACCAGAATCTCCTTCAGCTTTCGGCTCTTTCTTTGGTTCTTCTGCCTTCGGTTCCTCCCTCACCTTTTCAGAACTATAGCTTCCCTGCCAATTCCGATTCTTATTTGTAAGGAATCTTTTCTTAATGAACCTCTTTGGATTTGACACCATCCTTGCATAATCTTCAGATGTAAGATCATAGTCTTCTAAGCTGAGATCTTCATCCTCTACTACACTTTTTCTTTTGGACAGAAGAGCCAAGGATCCTAAGCTTGAAACCACACTTTTCTCTTGTAAGACTATCTTTTCTTGGGATTTCAGAATCCCTACTAGCTTTGCCATAGAATAAGATTTGAATTGCTCATGAGCTTTAACAGTGGACACAACTGCTCTCCACTCAGATCTAAGACCATTCAGAAAGGTAACCTTTTGTTCAATCAACTTCCTTTCTATATCGTGTTTAATCATCTTACTAAGAAGATGATTGAAGCGATCGAACGTCTGAGCAACAGTTTCATCGGAATTCTGCTTAAATTCGCCAAACTCTGATAAGAGTAAAGTCTGAATGGAATGCTCCAGATCTTCATCTGTGGAATATAACTCTCGCAGTTTATCCCAGATCTCTTTAGCAGTGCTGCATGAACTCACTAGCCTGAACATATCGGATTGAAGAGCGAATCAAATCAGTCTCAATGCTTTAATGTTGCACTAAAACTTTTCCTTTTCGTCTTGAGCAACATCCTTTACGTCTTTTAACAGATCATTGTACTCTTTCTGAGTTTTAATGATTTTTGACATTGCAGAATGAGCAAATGGTCCAGAAACTATTGCTTCCCAAATAAGGTATCCATTGTCTTCCGATCCAATGACATAATCTTTGAAGTGATGTGCCCAGACTTCATAATCCTGGGTGTAAAGAATAGGAATCTTCGTCGTTGATCCGATGCTGTTTGAGATATTGATGGGATTTGATTGTGACTCGTCCATGCTTGATCGTTTAACCTGTTTGAAAGATCAGACTTGTAATGAATAATATTAGGGCAAAACAAATAAATGCTGAGTTACGTCAATTATGGAATGACGGCTCAATAAATATTAGTTAATGCGGAATAACCCTAATCGCAAACTCTTTCACAGAAAAGATGTGTATGAATTACACAGCCTCCTGCTCTGATACCAATTGATAAGTTATTAATTAACTTGATGATCGATTAGATCTATGTAACAGATAAGCGATGAATATAAAAACAGTAAATAACCCAAGAATGAATCAAGATGTGTCGAATGATTAGATTACTCAATACTCAGCTGATCTCGACTAAGAACTTCCTCTGTAGAGGATACTTAGGGTTACAAAAACAAGAACGATAAATCTGCTGAACAAATAAACCTCTAAACGTTACTGATCGTCCTCTTTTCTAAGATGCATGCAACCACCTATATATACAAAACCCTACTAAACTCACGGATGGACAGGCCCATACCGGAGAGACATATTAGACTAGCTAACGAGCCCAATAGACGCAACACAAAATACGACCCAACAGCTACCTATGTGGGCAAGTGCCTGACCTGCGCCAGAGTCAAAGTAGAATACCAGAAGCCCTCAGGTTTACTATAACAACCAGAGATACCTGAGTGGAAGTGGTAGCGGATTACCATGGATTTCATAACCAAGTTACCCAAGACAACGGGTGGTCATTACACCATTTGGGTAATCGTCGATAGATTAACCAAATTTGCACACTTCCTGCCAATAAAAGAAACCGACAAGATGGAGTAGTTAACAAGGACGTAGATTAAAGAGATAGTACGATTGCATGGTGTTCCAATATCCATTATCTCTGACAGAGATAGTAGATTTACCTTGCGGTTTTGGCAATCACTGCAAAAGTTATTGGGAACCAAACTCGACATATGTACAGCGTACCATCCCCAGACTAATGGGCAAAGCAAGCGAACCATACGGACGCTGGAAGACATGTTGAGAGCTTGTGTGATAGATTTTGGTAAATCTTGGGATACCCATTTACCACTCGTTGAATTCTCGTACAATAATAGCTATCACACTAGCATCAAAGTTTCTCCATTTGAATCCCTTTATGGTCGTAAGTGCAGGTCCTCTCTGCGTTGGGTTGAAGTGGGTGAAACACAACTAGCCAAGAATCAAGTACCCGACAACACTCTAAGTGGTCCTGAGATCATTCGAGAACAACTGAAAAGATCGTCCAAATCCGAGAACGACTGAAAGCTTCTAGAGATAGACAAAAGAGTTATGCAGACAAACAACGAACACCCTTGTAATTCCAGGTTGGTGACTGCATCCTGTTAAAGGTCTCACCCTGGAAAGGAATGATACATTTCGGTAAATGTGGAAAACCAAAGGTAAGGTACATGGGACCATTTGAGATTCTTGCTAGAATCGGTCTGGTTGCTTATAAACTCAAACTAGCGCATGAACTCAGTAACATACATCCCACTTTTCATGTATCCAATGTAAAGAAGTGTCTATTTGACGAGACTCTTGTAATCCCACTCGATGAAATCAAGATAAAAGAGAGTCTATACTTCGTAGAAGAACCGATGGAAATCATGGATAGGGAAATAAAGAGAACAAAACAAATCCGTATAGCAATGATGAAGGTTCGTTGGAATGCCAAGCGGGGACCTGAATTCACTATGGAACGAGAAGATCAGACGAAACAAAAGTACCCACATCTTTTCCCTAGTTCATGAATACTCACTATAGAAAAAATTCTGGGGCGAAATTCCCTCTAACGGGGGAATAATGTTACAGCCGGTTATTTCGGGTCAATAAAAGTCAGTAAAGGTCACACTTGTTCAAACAAAAGTCTAACACTTAAATTAAGTCGTGATATTTCATAATATATGCATGGTTTTCGGTTTTGGGAATCTAATTCCATACCAAAACCAAAATCACTTCCTTTATGGAAGCCAAAAACTGAAATCTCTTCATGCGGAATGTCAAGACCGAAAACTCTCTCTTGTTTATCCCTTGGACCGAAATCAACTCCCTATGTGAAGTATAGGACCGAAAACACCCTAGGAACCAAGCTATAGGGCCGAAAACACTTTATTCAAGGCCCATTAAGGCCGAAATCTACTCATATATATATATATATATATATATATATATATATATATATATATATATATATATA
This sequence comes from Lactuca sativa, assembly GCF_002870075.4. Lineage (NCBI taxonomy): Eukaryota > Viridiplantae > Streptophyta > Magnoliopsida > Asterales > Asteraceae > Lactuca > Lactuca sativa. Next base: position 20,828,762 of record NC_056630.2, on the reverse strand, counting down.
TTTATAATCGCAAACACTCTTCATTTCTCATTTCCTAGACCGAAATCCTTCTTAATTTTGCTCTCAAAACTCATCTGTAAACTCCATATGTTCATAAGATTTGCCCAGATCATCATCCAATCTTCATATTTCACTCAAGAACACCTTCATATCTTCAAGCAGTTTCCCAGAAAACCTTCAAATCTTCAAACTTACTCAAGAACACTTTCAAATATTACCAAAGATTATTGTAAGTATTTAGTACATAATCTAGTGTTGTCTAACATTTTAATTGAGTATTTCACTAATATAATACAATATCATGTATAAATACTATTAGAATTATGATTATATACATGTGTTCTAACCCGAGGATTATCACAAACCAGTCGTGCCCAACCAAGAACACACACTCGAGGTGAGTTCATACCCCTATGTTTTTACAATTTTTCATTGTTTTGGGGAGGGGGTGAGAATACAAGTAAAACACAAGAAATCTTTGTTGGGTTATGAGCAAAAAAACATTCCTATGGTGTTCATGAAAACCCTAATGCTTGGATCTAGTTTTTCTATTTGTACATGCAACAATTGTCCAAGACTTGCAAACCCTATTCTAGTATAAAACAAAAACGAAAATACCATCTAATAAACAAGTTAGAAAGTTACCTAGATTGTTTCTTGAAGATCTTGAGCTTTTGAGAACCTTAGCACCTCAAATGTTGTGCCTTTAATAGATCACAAACACCAAACCAAGTTGGACAATAACAGGGAGAGAGGGGAAGGAAAAAAATCAGCTCTTGAACTCTTCTTAGGGTTAGGGTAGTCGAATTCTAGTGCCCAAGGGTCCTTTATATAGCTGCAGAGTTAGGGTTTCAGTCAAAGACCTAATTAGATTGCTTAGGCTCCAAGAAACCCACAAGATCCTTCTACAATTCCTAGCCTGGAAGATTTCTATATGGGCTCCCATATAAAATCGTCCATCCCTTTCTTAAGGGATCGACAACCCATATTGCAAATATCTTATAATTACAATATTAGTCCCTTTAATTCAATTAATCTATGTTAACCATAACATTAATTCTAAATTAATTCTTGACCAATGTTAATTAAATAATATGATTTCTCCTTTAATATATTATTCATATAATATATTAATTAACCATAATAACCTCTTTCTCCATTATTCATCCAGTCAAGTTGCTCCAATGAAGGCAACCGAGAAGGACCGTGCTACAACCAAGTCAAGTACATACCAAATATAGTTATGAGCTTAGACACTAATACAACAGTCTCTCACTTGGATAAGTCTAATAACTATAAATGCACGTACGACTTCAAAATTTGATTAGCAATCGTAGCTCTCAGAAGCCGCTGTTGAATCTGACACATCCTTTAGATAAGAAATCGCATTGTCCTCCGATCTAAAGATATCGTGTGGACAATTACATTGAACATAGTCATACTGATTGTCCAGCTGTTTGTTTCTCAATGTATGATTCGTCTGACATGGAACTTAATTGAACACATCAATTTAGTCCTCACCGGGCCCAACACATAAGTCAAACCAAATCATCGAGGGGCCCAAGATATCTCTTTTAGACTCGTAGGATAAAACGAACAGATAAAATTTGACTTATATGCTTGTACTGTTTACTCATCAAATCGTACACGAAAATGCATTTTATAACATCAAGTTACTGATGTGTTTATGCAATATCAATGCATAACCGACTCGTAAACAACAACTCATATATCTAGGTTTAAAGACTATATGATATTATCATCTCACAATCACTAATGATTAAATACCATGAAGTGATTCATGTGAGTGCAGGTTTAATCCACTACTCAAATCATATTTCATAAGTACTCATGAACGTTGCAGCAAACATTTGTTATGTCTAAACACTTAGACAGTCTACAAACCAATTCATGACAATCTTCTTTCGTACCTACTTCCAAAGTATGATCAAGTGTGGATAGTTTAAATAATCTTATTATTTTGGAAGTCAAAACATGCAAAGTGAAAGAATAGTAAATAATTAACACAAGACAATAACTTTACTTATAAATAAAACTCCTATATTAAATCATCAAATGTTAATTACAATTTATCTATTACAAGTTTCTATGGCTATCTAATCACTAAAACTAATATTGTCCTTCAACCCAATGCTGTAACGTCCCGTTATTTTCTTCTTGTAAAGACAAACTTGGGTAAACTAAAGTCAACTTAATCTTATTCTATCGTAAACGAATTAGATTAACGCTTTATAAAAGTTATATGTTTAAGAAGTGAAAGCTTGAAGTCCGAAGATCATTCTTTCTTTTCCCTTCGGACACCAGCCTTGCAGCTGTGAACAGGACCAAGAACCTCGGACCGTGAACGAGGCCATGAACGGCTTCGGGCTGTGATCAGGCTTCAGACCGCAATCTGGCATACCGCCATAGGACACGCAAACAAAGTTCATAGCTGTGAACCCCTTCGGACTGTGAACCCTCGCATATATATATATATATATATATATATATATATATATATATATATATATATATATATATATATATATTTCAGCCGACTTTTAGCTCATTTCTACACTTCCAAATAGAATTCCAACCCTTTTCCCTCAAGTATCATCAGCCAAGAACAACCTCTCTCCTCAAGAACATGCTAAACTCATCCTTTCTCACCATATTCAAGTGATAATCACTACTTATTCCTAAGATCTAATAGGTATCAATTCTTGATTCTTGTTATCATTTCAATAACAACCTTTAATCTTCTTATACTAGATAAAAATCCATGAATTTCACTAGTTTTCACAAAGAACACTCATCTAAAAACCTTTGAATCTTCTTAGGAACTTGCTTAGGATCATCAAGTGTTCATCTTTATCAAGAACTCAGGCTCATGAACACCTAATTGGGCCATAAACCCTTCATTTGGACTGTGAACACTTCAAGTGTTCTTGGATCGTGAACTCATCAAGGGTCGTGAACCCGTCTTAGGTGGCCGTGAACGTCTTTCGGCCCCTAATTTTTGATTCTAACACTTTATTGTAAGTGTTTCCTAATTCTTAAGGATGTTTCCTTTACATATTAGCTATTATAGGCCCTAATTTCGTACATATATATATATATATATATATATATATATATATATATATATATATATATATATATGTGTGTGTGTGTGTGTGTGTGTGTGTTAATATATGCTAAACATGATCTATTTGAGCTTGGGAGTTCACTTGGCATACCAAGCATCCTATATCAATCTATCATCCAATTCCCTCACACAAATGTGAGTTCATACCCCCGTATTTTCATAATTTTTATAGTTTTAAGGGGGGGGGGGGGGGGAATACAAGTCTAATACAAGAATTTTTGTTACAACCAAATAGTTTCAAAATATCTCATCTACATGGATTTCAATTATCATCACATCAAATGGTTTCAAATTGTGTTAAAATGACATCAAGTCATCAAAAGTATTTCAAAATGTTAAACTCTTTAAATAATTTTATAAACTTATATTTTCCCCCAAAAAAACCATATATATATATATATATATATATATATATATATATATATATATATATATATATATATATATAAGATTTAAAGGGCTTAGGACTGATAACTCATTTTATTTCATTTTCCTTGTTTGGATGTAGGCTTAGAGTATCGGTTATTTGTCCGACTGTCGTTTAAATTTTAGTTATATATATTTATATATGTATATAAATTTCAAGGTTATTTCACTCAGTTTCATTACCCTTTGTAACATGTTGAGCAAGGGGTTGCATTCGTGAACATTTAGTATCAATTCAGAAATTACATATAAATTATAATAGGTATAATTTATGATTCATAGAACATTAATTCACGATTCAAGTATACTAGAGTACACCATTTTACAAGAACAAGGGTTTGATTCAAAACTAATCAAGGGTATACATCTTTCAAATACATGTTAAGAATACTAATTCAAGAACACACTATCAATCATTTATTTCAGAATGATTGGGTTCACTTTTATTATACATGTAACGTCTATATGCTTTTTATGAGTCAAAAGATTCAGGTTGTTTATTCATTTAAAAAACATAGTTAAAGTCCTGACATTATAACCAGAATCTCCAGATAGGGATCGAAGCAAGTGTGTGTAAATCTATATTAGGATTGACAACCCCGCACTCAGACTGCTAGCTACAACCGGGTATACACGCCTACGATTGACAGTTCTTATCAATAGTTTTGACACCTTCAAAGCGTTGTTTCAGGCTATCTAGTCTCAATATGGTTATAATAACTCATTAAAAAGATATTAACAATACAGTTAGTGTATAATTAACTAAACATGAGTACATTTTCAAAGTACTAGTTTACAGGGATACAAATTACAGTATTACATTACATCTTACAATAATAGCTAGTGGAACCAAGCACACTCACTTTTGTAGGGTTTACAAAGGAATACAAATACAGAACATTGATTTACAAACAGAACGGTTTTATGAGATTAAAACTACTTTTCGTATACAACAGTAAATATAGGATTTTCTAGAACAGTTTACGTATTCAAAGAATAGAAAACATACTTTTAAACATAAATACTTATACACTCACTCAGCTTTATGTTGATACTCTCTTTTAAAATTAATTGTATTCTTAGGGATTCAGTAGACAGGTACTCCCCAAGCTTTTGAGAAGATGGAGCTGTTATGAGTCATATCTTTTATCATTTGATAAAACTATTTTTGGTGTCAATATACATTGATTGATCACATGTAAAAACTTATACTTATTAATGCAATGGTTGTTTTTACTTTGATTATTATAATGTCTATGTTGTGATACTACAAATGAAGTCATCCAACCCCGGACGTTTCCGCCGTCTGGTTTGGGGTGTGACAAATGCTCCTAGCATGTTGCAAGTGCTTAACCCTACTCAGTCCCTTCATAAGGAGATCTGCTGGGTTATCCTCTGATGATATCCTCTTAACCACGAGGAGTCCCTCTTCTACCCAATGTATAATGAAAAGATATTTCCTTTCGATATGTCTAGATCTTCCATGATCCCTCGGTTCTTGGTTAAGGTAACCACACCTTCATTACCGCAGAAAATCTCCATAGGCTCCTTTATGATAGGTACAACTCCAAGGTCTTCAATGAAGTTCTTTAGCCATATTGCCTCCTTTGACGCTTCGCTCGATGTTATGTACTCTGATTCACATGTTAAATCAACTATGGTCTCCTACTTGTAACTTTTCCAAGTCACTGCTCCTCCATTTAGGGTAAAGACCCAGCCCGACTGCGAGCGAAAATTATCCCGGCCAGTCTGAAAACTAGCGTCAATATACCCTCATACTTTCAAGTCATCACTCCCACCGAGGATAAGAAACGATTCCTTAGTCCTCCGAAATTACTTGAGAATATTCTTCACTATGGTCCAATGTGCTCTACCAGGGTTCCCTTGATATCTGTTGACCATGCTCAAACCGAAGGCCACATTAGTGCGAGTACATGTCATAGCATACATGATTGAGCCAACTACAGAAGCATAAGGTACTCTGCTCATCTTTGCTATCTCGGCATCGGTACTCGGGCTTTGAGTCTTACTCAACTTGGTATTGCTTTGGATTGGTAACTCCCCTTTCTTGGAATTTTCCGTGCTGAAACAAGATGTCATCCACATACAGAACAAGAAAGCTAACTATACTTCAACTGGCTTTGACATATACTCATGACTCATCCTCACTTCTTGAAAAAGCAAACTCTTTGACTTTCTCATCGTAACAAAGATTCCATCTACGAGATGCTTATTTCAATCCATAAATGGATTTCTCAAGCTTACACACTCTATTAGGGTGCTTTGCATTGACAAAACCCGCTGGCGGACTCATTTAAACATCCTCAACCAACTTCCCATTAAGGAAAGTGGGTTTGACATCCATCTGACATATTTCATAATCATGAAACGCAGCTATGGCCAGCATAACCCTTATAGATTTTATCTTCGCAACTGGTAAGAAGGTCTCATCATAGTCAACATTGGGAGTTTGTGTAAAGTGCTTCGCAACCAATTGTGCCTTATGCGTGTGTACTTTCCCAAACATTTCGGTCTTCTTCTTGAAGATCCAGTTGCACCCAACCATCTTACGACCCGCTACATTGTCAACCAAGTTCCATACTTCATTGTCATACATGGACTAAATCTTGTTGTACATAACCTCTTTCCATTTTGCAGACTCCGGGCCTGTCATGGCTTCCTTGTAGGTGTTAGGTTCATCCAAATTTATTAGTGTACTATCACTAATAAACATATCACCCTCAGCATTTATATGGAAACTATATAATACGGTTGGAACACTGACTTTACTGGAGCGTCTAAGAGGTAGGGACTCGTCAATCGGTTTAACTAGTGTTTCCACCTCGGGTTGAGCGCCAGTGTTAGAGGTTCCTTCATCCCTTGATTCTTGAAGCTCTTTAAGATCGATTTGCCTCCCACTGTCCTCTTGGCATATGAGTTCTCTCTCACGGAAAACACATCTCCTCGCAACGAAGACAACATTGTCACTCGGTCTATAGAAGAGATATCCAAAGGACTTCTACGGATAGCCGATGAAAATACACCCCTCACTATGCGGTTCGAGCTTGTCATGAGTCTCTCGTCTTATGATAACCTCACCACGCCAAACCTTGGTATGTGCCATTGAGGGAGTCTTCCCTGTCCACATCTCGTGAGGTGTTTTGGCAACCTTCTTAGTTGGGAGTAGATTAAGGATATGAATTGGTAGTCTCTAACGCATACCCCCCAAAATGAGATAGGTAATGAAGCACGACTCATTATTGAATGAACCAAGTCCAACAAGGTTCGATTGCACCTCTCAGCCACACCATTCAATTGCGGTGTCCTAGGCGGCGTCAATTGTGAAACAATTCCGCATTCCTTGAGGTAGTCATGAAATTCTAGACTAAGGTACTCACCTCCTGGATCGGATCGGAGCATCTTAATTTTTCTGCCCAGCTGATTTTCCACTTCTTGCTTAAACTCTTTGAACCTTTCAAAGGTTTCTAACTTGTGCTTGATTAAGTAGATATACCCATATCTGCTATAATCCTTGGTGAAAGTCACATAGAAGCGATTTGCATCCCTTGTGATGGATCTAAAGGGCCCACATACATCGATATGTATGAGATCCAATAAACCCTCACCCCCTTTCACAAGTGCCAGTGAAGGGTGACTTGGTCATCTTTCCAAGCAAACAAGACTCACACATGTCATCGTCCCTAAGGTAGAATGACTCCAACACTCCATCCTTGTGGAGTTGGGCTATGCATTTCTTGTTGACATGTCCAAGACGATAATGTCACAAGCATGATTTGTCCAAACTATTTGAATGATCGATATGCAACACATCATTTCCTAAGTTGTCTACAACCATCACAGTTTCATATATTCCATTACAAGGTAATGCTTCAAAATAGAAAGTACCATTCAAGAAATCATCAATAGAACCATTTTCATTATTGAAAGAAAATCTAAAACCTTGTCTATACAAAGCATGAAAAGAAATAATGTTTCGTGTCATTTCGGACGAGTAGTAAAAGTTATTCAAATTTAAACCTAAGCCACTACTAATCACTAAAGATTAAACTCCAATCTTGGTGACAGGCGACTCTTTCCTATTCCCCAAGATCAAGATTATCTTCCCATGCTCCACATCCCTACTCCTTCTTAGACCCTACAAATCAGAAGAAATGTGAAAACCACATCCTATATCGAGGACCCAAGACATAGCATGTGATGACTTATTAGATTGAATAGTATAAATACTTGGGAAGGGTGGCTTTATCTTCCCATCCTTAATGTCTTGCAGGTACTTTGGGCAGCTTCATTTCCAATGCCCTTTGTCGTTGCAGTGGAAGCACTCTGCATCCTTCGGGTTGGAAGAGGTAGCAACAAGACCAACTTTGGTTCCACTAGAAGGGGTACCATCATGAGACTTTCCCTTGTGGCTTTTAAAAGGAGCCTTCATATTCTTTCCTTTTCCTTGCCCAATAGCCAAAATAGGGGCAACAATAGTAGGAGTAGATGCAATAGATTTGCCTTTCAGACTACTCTCAGCAGTCCTTAGCAGGCCTTGAAGCTTCCTTAGAGTGTAGAATAATATCTTTGGCCAACTCCTCATCGAAGTTAACATTTAACTTCAGCAAGCGGTCCACGTATCTTTTCATTTTCTGCAAGTAGGCCGTGACAGACTCTTCGTCCTTCATTTTGGTGGTGATCATTGCAGCAATGATCTCATACTGTTTGTCACACCCCAAAACCAAGAATGGAGGAAATGTTCCGGGGTGGAGGACGTCATGTACAGTATCACAACAGTGTAAAATAGTAAACAAGCAACGACATCATCCATTGCATTATAAGTAAAGTTTTAATACATGTGTGTTCTTTCATTGTAATAAGACACCAAAAATATACAATCAAAATAAAAGACGAGACTTGTCTGCTCTGTCTTCTCAAAACCTGGCCGCCGTACCTGTCTACTGATGACCTGAGAATACAAGTTATTTTGAAAGAGAGTATCAGCTTTAAAGCTGGTGAATTCATAAGTATTTAAGTGTCATTGTCTTGCTTTGAAAAGCTGTTTTGAAAGTCATGTAAACCTTTAAATGAAAATATTGTTGTAAGTATGAAAAGCCCTAGAAAATCCCTTATTTTCTATTAGTTTGAGATGTAGTCTTCTACCAAGACCCGAATGTTTTGTTATGACAATGTAGTCTTCTACCAAGACCCGAATGTTTTGTTATGAGAATGTAGTCTTCTACCAAGACCCGAATGTTTTGTAAGTAAAATGATAGTTTTTCCTTCTTTTTGACTACTACAAACAGTAATTAGTCTAACTCATTGTTTATGTGAATATATCACAAAATAAAGTAAACAGGAAAAATGTTCTCGTGTAAGTGTTGTCACTGGGTACTAGGACTAACGCAACATCGCAATAAGCGAAAAGTATAACCTAATGAACATTCTGAAGATTGTCCACTTGTCCTCTGTAGCAGCAGCAGGTGGGTGGAGGGGTTAGCCCCTGCTATCGATCTACCTAATATAGATAGTAACCATAGACCTCCGTAGATGGTCATCGACCACTGGTGTTAATCAGATGGGATTCGGAATGGTTAGTCCCGCCTAGATATTGATCTACCTAATATAAATAGTAACCATAGACCTCCGTAGATGGTCATCGACCACTGGTGCTAATCAGCGGGGTTCGGAATGGTTAGTCCTGCCGAGATATCCCATTGAACCGGGATAGGAAAGATAATTTACACAGAAAGTACTAATAAATCATCCTCGTAGTTCTAAGTACAAGTATCCAGGTAAGTGAATACAGGATAATGCACCTATGTAACAGTGTTCATTTATGGTATTCATGTAAGTGTGTTCATGTAACAGATAAGTATATGTAAACATATTCATGTATTCAGGTAAGCATATGTATATGTACTCATGTATCAGGTAATGTACTGGTGTAGACTCATGAATGAACTGACTCTTGTGTGATTCCTTGTAATAGGAATAATGTTTGATATCTTCAAATTATCCCTATGATAATTTACTGAAATGTAATTGGTTGATCAAGTAGGTTTATACACTCTTACTACTCAAGGGTGTGGGAAACTAAATGAAAGATGTAAACTATAACATCAATACACATATAAGAATATAAGTGTATATGCATAGTTTAGTTCAAGAATGTAAAATGGTTTTGTAAGATATCTAAGGGTTTTGAACAAATATAAAAGTGACTTGATGTCATTTTGATAAACGTTTCAAAAGTAATACATTTGATAACAAAGTACTTTAAAGATAGAAAACCATTTCATGCATCACATTTTGTAGTATGTGAAATCTGTTGAATGAAAACACAGTTATAAAATACATATAAATGATTTAATAACATGTTGTTTTCTACTTGTATCCCCCCTATTAAAGCATTTAAAATTATTTGAAACATTGATTAGGGGTATGAACTCACCTGTAGATGGTGATTTGGATGAACTGGACGGTGTAGGATTGTTAGGTGTCAAGTGAGGACTTGTACACACACTACGATCCTAATGAACATATAATCACACATATATGCACTCAAATAGTCTTAAATTACTAATTGATAATGTTAAGACATCCTAGAACATAATTAACACTTTATATAAGTGTTTTAAGCCCTAACGATTGCATCTAAGCTATATTGGGACAAGGTACTTGGGTTTAGGGTTCCAAAGGACCCCATATATGAGTTTACTCTCCATATAGCATCACACATGGAGTTTACGGTTGTAAAATCTTGAGTTTACGGCCGTAAACTCCCAACCTTGGTGGTATTTTGTGTTTTGAAGTTCTAAATGATTCCTAGAATTATTTCAACTTGGTGGTTAAATCCTTGGAAGGGTTTAAGGCCTAGAAACACTCCTTAGAGGAGTTTACGGCCGTAAACTCCATTGGAATGGTGTTTTTGTTGCTTTTAAGTCTCTTGCATATGTAGGATAGGTTCTAGACTTTTACCTAAAGCATATGAAGGCATTAGGCACACTTTGGTGCCCTTCATTCATGTTTACGGCCCAAGAACCATGTCATGGCCGTAAACTCACTTTGGAAGGTTATTTTGATGTGTTTTGGTCCTTGATTTAAGTGGGAACAATTCCTAGTAAATGCCCAAGGCTTTAGGTGCCTTAAAAGCACCCTTTTGTGCATGATTTTGGAGTTCACGGTCCAAGATCATCTTGGGCCGTGAACTCCTAAACTTGGGTGATTCTTTGATGTTTCCTTGTCCCTAATACACTCCTATACAAGTCCAAGGTAGTATCATATCACAAGGGAAGGTCTAGGCATTGTTTCGGGAGTTTACCGCCCAAGAACACCTTGGGGAGTAAACTCCTAAATCTAGTGATTTATCCATCTAAATCATGTTATAAACACATATTAAGCTTTCTAACACTACTAGAAAGAGGTACTCACGATTTGGGATAAAAACCCAAAGATCCGTGAGAGAGAAAATGGCTTTTCTCTAGATGGAAATGCGAATAATGAATGAATTTGGTTCAGAATTCTATTTATAGTCCTGAGATATTTTTGGCAGAAAATATTTTTATTCCTGAAATGATTTCTCATATAACAGAGTGTTGGAATAACAGTGTTGCACTAAACCCTAGTGCATCCACTCTCCTGATATCTCCTGAAGTGTAAACCCTGAATTACTCAAACTTACACGAAAAAGTCTGAAAATTAACTGTGACTGCTATAACTTCTATTGAAGTGATATAGTTTGTACAAAATGGAAATTTCGGGTTGTCACACCGTTCCTGCCAAGCACTTTGATGGTGCATTTCCATCAAATATTGGTTCATCTCGTAGGACTTCTGCATTCCAGCAGTCATTGTTGCGAGCATGATGCAATGAACCTTCGTAGAATCTCGCTCGTGAGTTTCGAAAGCAATGATTTCTTCGGGAGTACCAGTGTTGAGATTAACCTCTTTCAGCTCCTTATCGAGAACATACACCTTATCCTCATAGCGGGTGACCATGTGGATGTTGTGGATCCAATCATTAAAATTGGTCCCACCAAATATCACCCTCCCACACAAGTTCACAAGTGAGAATGAGCCGAAAGGGGTCGAGCTAGAAGCGTTGTTGTTGTTCGAAGTACACATTTGAAATAGAGAAGGAACAAAGTTTAGATGAGATAAGAATCCCCAATTAAACACCTAAATGAGAAATTAGTGCTAGGATCCAACAACATTATTTACAATTTAGAAGATGGATGCCATAATCCAAACTACAAATAATTTGAAGGTAGGTAAATGACTACTTACAAATTTGCACCATGAAGAACTAAAAAGAAAATTAAGTTTTAAATGTATTGAAATTCCTAGATCTTTTGAGATTCATTGAACTTTTCAATTGCATGTTTAAATCTTAATATTCCCTTCAAGTTTGAGACTGGGATACCGAGGATCACAAACAAGGAGTGAAAAACCATGCAAATGTACTTGGTCCTCTCGATGTCATTTACCACCTAATCAATGTGCCGGTTAACCTCACATGCTCCATTGATCTATGATAAACATCGAACCACCCTTTGCAACCTTTGTTAGTCCCAAATTAGTGTGTCGGTTATCCATGCACGCTCAACCAACGACTTGGCAGGATGCAAAGTGTCATGTCATGGAATAGCACCATTTTACATTTTTCCTAAAGTAACTAAGATTGGGAATTTTTTATAAAAACATTTAGTTACTTTATTAATCATTACACTTTTAATGAGGAATTAATTGCTCTATCCTACCCGTTCGGCTAACGACCCTCCACCAATCAAGGAAGCGTTGGGGGAGAGTAGACACCCATTGAACTGCCATTTTATAGGTTGCTTATACCCCCCTTATAGACCGGCTTCGTGAATAAGGCCTACTAACGGTTAGACTAGCTTAATCTTATACATACATACATACAAGCATATATATATATATATATATATATATATATATATATATATATATATATATATATATATATATGTGTATATATATAAAAGCATACATACAAGTATATATATATATATATATATATATATATATATATATATATATATATATATATATATATTAATCTTATAATATTATAATAGTATAAGGGTTGAATTTTAAACTTGTAAAATTCCAGGGTATAGAATATAAATATTTCAAAATTAAACTTTTAATCAAAATTTTAAATTCCAAAATTTAAGGTTAAGCTTTGAAACTTTTCAAAACATCTGTTAGATCAAATTTGAAAATTATTAATTAATAATATTATTAATATTTATCACATAATTTGACCTAATCTTTTCCTTTACATGATAATTCAAATCAAAAACACAAATAATTAAATTTATCTTATAAAACAAGTAATTATCTTATTTTGACAATTATCCATTAAATTGATTAAGATATAAATTATCATAACAGAAAATCTAGTTTTTAAATTTGAAAAACAATTTACGGTAATTATCTAAACCAAATTAGGGCAAAAAATTCGAGAATCAGCATATCATTGAACTCATGTCGTGACATGCATTGTGTCATGTCGTGAGTCGAGTCAGAAACCCAAAAAACGATTTTTTTTCTTATTTCTGCTATGAACAATTAATAAGGCATCAAATACAATGGAGAACATCCTAGGATCATATACCACTGTTGGGTTATGAGCAAAACAACATTCCTATGGTGTTTATGCAAACCGTAATGCTTGGATCTAGTTTTTCTATTTGTACATGCAACAATTGTCCAAGACTTGCAAACCCTATTCTAGTATACAACAAAAACGAAAAATAACATCTAATAAACAAGTTAGAAAGTTACCTTGATTGTTGCTTGAAGATCTTGAGCTTTTGAGAACCTTAGCACCTCAAATGTTGTGCCTCTAATAGATCACAAACACCAAAGCAAGTTGGAGAATCATAGGGAGAGAGGGGAAGGCTAAAATCGGATCTTGAACTCTTCTTAGGGTTGGGGGTAGCCGAATTCTAGTGCCCAAGGGTCCTTTATATAGCTGTAGAGTTAGAGTTTCAGTCAAAGACCTAATTAATTTTCTTAGGCTCCAAGAAGCCCACAAGATCCTTCTAGAATCCCTAGCTTTGACGATTTCTATATGGGCTCCCATATAAAATTGTCCATCCCTTTCTTAAGGGATCCACATCCCATATTGCAACTATCTTATAATTACAATATCAGTCCCCTTAATTCAATTAACCTCTTTTGGCCATAAAATTTATTCCAACTTAATTCTTCACCAATGTTAATTAAATAATATGATTTCTCCTTTAATATATTATTCATATAATATATTAATAAACCATAATAACCTCTTTCTCCATTATTCATCAAGTCAAGTTGCTCCGATGAAGGCAACCCAAAAGGACCATGCTACAACCGGGTCAAGTTCATACCAAATATAATTATTGGCTTAGACACTAATGCAACAATCTCCCACTTGGATAAGTTTAATAATTATAAATGCACGTATGACTTCAAAATCCAATCAGCAATCGTAGCTCTCAAAAGCCATTGTCGAACTCTGACACGTCCATTAAAATTGGTAATTCTATCTTATTTTATGTTCCTTATTTTATTGTGGGCTTAGAGTAGAATTATTTATTCGACTGTCTTTTCAATCTTAATTATAGATGCCTTATATATAAGTATAGTTATTTATTTCAAAGCGTTAAACAAACAAAATATTTTCGTAACTTATTTCAGTTCCACTCATACAAAAACGTTAAATTTCATGGAATATCTTTATCACATATTTATGATTATAAACATACATAGCGGTTGAAAATTTAAAGGTTTTCATTTAAATAGAACACACACTATAAACTATAATAGGTACAGTTTATGGAACTTACATAGCATTTTATCAAATTCGGGATACAATACGGAAACATACATATAAACTATAATAGGTATAGTTTATGAGACATAAATACATTTTATTCATTTCAAAAGGGCTTTTCATTATTTTACATGTAACGGTCAATATAGATTTGTGAGACACACTTCAAGTGCTTATCTAAGTACCAACAAAAGACCTAAAATTAATACCAGAGTCTCCTGGAGGGAGATCGTGACACTTGTGTATAGATCTATACGGGACTGACAATCCGACACCTAAACTGTTAGCTAGAGTTAGGTTGGCAGGCCTGGGGTGAAAAATGTCGTACCAATTCCAGCGCCTAAAGAACGTCGTATTCAGGCCCTTTTAGGTCATCAAGCATGGTTATAATAACTCACAATTGTGTATTAAACAATACGATTAGTGTACGAATACATACATAACTTCAAATAGTTTTATTTAATAATAAAACTATAATATGATATAGTATTTTGCAGTACAGGTGGTGGATCCATGCATATACATTCACAAAGTTTGATACAAGCACAAGCACAACTAAAATATACTATTTTTCAATACAAAGAAACTTACATTTCTAGAAACATTCATTTCATGGTTCAATGTGAATTAAAACTACATCATACTATTTCAGAATACGACAACATTTACACATTTTGGTCTTAGAGTAATAAGACTAAACTTCATTTACAACAGAAAATATAGGATTTTCTTAAGGAACACACTTACATTTTCAAGGAACAAATGACCGATTTTTCATACAAGTATGCTTATGAACTCACCAACTTAAATGTTGACACTCTTTTCAAAATCACTTTTATTCTCAGGAAATCAGTAGACAGGTATCCATACAGGTTTTGAGAAGACAAAGCTTTATAGAGTAACGTCTTTTAGTTTTTGCTATACATTTTGGTGTCAAGTATACATTGATTTAAACACAAATGTAAAAACTATACATTATCAATATGATGGTTGTTGTACTTTGATTATAATTATTCAATTGTTGTGACACAGTACATGATGTCATCCGCCCCCCATCGTTTTCGCCGTTCTGGTTTGGGGGTGTGACACATGCCAAAGGAGCTCAGTCAGATTCACAACACTTTTCACATTTCGTAGTTGCGAAAGTGCATACTGAATGAGGAGGCGGTAGTGTTGTTAGATGATACTTAGGTCGATGAGTGCCTAATTTACGTGGAGAGCCCGTGGCCATTCTTGAGAGGAAGGTAAAGGTTCTACGAAAAAGGGAAGTACCTTTGGTAAAGGTACAGTGGCAGCACCAGTGGGGATCCGAGTGGAAGTGGGAGCCTGAGGCAGAGATACGGGAGCATTACCCCGATTTGTTTACCACAGCAGACTTCGAGGACGATTTCTAGTTCAATTGGGAGGGGGGGATGGTAACACCCCGACTCCGAGGTATAAAAATTTGAAGCTTATAGTAATATTCTTAGACCTACTCAACGAGTTGGATGCCCCCAACTCGTCGTGCAAAAATGATTCAAGCCGCTTCAATTTAAGGGTTCTACTCGACGAGTTGGAGGACCCCAACTCGATGAGTAGGAACTAGAGAGTGAAACCCTAATTTCTAGGGTTTAGCCCCTATTTAAAGGGTCATTATCCTCCCTTGCCGTCCCTCCTGAGCACAGAAAACCCAAATCTCGCCTACTCTCCATTTGTGTGTGTTAAGAAGCTTGGAAGGTGGATTTTGTGAAGAAGGCTTGAAATCTAAGGAGCTTGGAGCAAAGAGAAGCTTATAGATCTGACTCTACTTCATCTTGGCATCATCTTGAATGTAACAAGTCGTTACCTTGACTTATCTTTAGCTAGATCACTTTATGCAAAGGTTTAGGGCCATTTTCTAGTTGGTTGTGGGTTATTATGGGTATTGGGCATGATCTGAAGTTGTAACTTCAGATCTAGAATCCTCTAAGTCCCTATAGTCATAAAGTTATCGGATTTAGCAAGCCTTGGCCCTTCTCCTCGGTTTAAACCTTTCCCTTAACTTGATTTTGGCATTTAGAACCTTGCATGTATGAAAAGTTTGCAACTTTACATGGAAACCATGCCCTAGGAGGTTAGATCTGCAATTTGGAGCTTTAGGGTAGCTTAGAATCGTCTAAATGAGAAATGGATTGAAGCGACTCATAGAGTTGCGTAGTCAACTCGACGAGTCAGATGAAGATTGGCCGTTGTGAGTTTCTGCATGGACTCGGTGAGTCAGTGAGACGACTCTACGAGTCAGTTAGGATTTTACCGACATTTAGACACGCATAGACTCAATGAGTTGTCTGGAAACTCAGTGAGTCAACTAGGGTTTTCACAATTTCTCGAGTTCTGGAAGGACTCGACGAGTCAGTAAGCTGCAATCGACAGTTGGGTCAACATGGGTTGTTGACCTTGATCGTTGACTTTGACTTTGACTAAGGGTTGACCAGATTGACTTCTGGGGGGTATTTTAGTACTTTGGGAATTTATGAAAGTGGATCATTGGTGGATGTAGGTGTTGGGGTTAGAGTTGTATTCGGAAGAGTTTGACATTATAATTACGAGCTAGTTGTGAGGTGACTTCTCCTCACTATATCAACAAGGTCTAAGGCACAAAGGCCAGCCTTTTTCAGATTTGTATATGGGTTCATTGCATGATATGCTTATTGATTACATCATGGTAGTTAGGATGGTGATATGCTTCGTCACCTGGTTAGGTCGATATCCTTGTATATAGGATAATGCTATATTAATGACTGCTTAGGTCGATATCCTGGTATATAGGATAATGATATGTTAGTGATCGGTTAGGTTAGTATCATGGTTATAAGATGTTGCTATGATTAGTGATCTGTTAGGTTTGTTTGACTATTATATACATGCTAGCATATGATATTTATGTGCAAATGATTGTTTGATTGGAGTTGGGTTGAGGCGGACCTGCTTTGTGCTGAAGGCCAACATACCCTGGGCGGACCGGATAGAATGTAGACTCAGGAGGGCATATTAGTTAGGTTGAAGGCCCAGCGAGTGCTCTGGATAGGCTAAAGGCCCTGAGAGGCAATCCAGACGTGTCGCATGCGCAAAGAGTAGTCCAGATACACTGATGGCCTACAAGGCGGTCCGGTCATGCTAATGGCTCATTATGTATGCTGTTTGTTTATATGATATGATTATGATTGTATGGAGGTGGTATTTTGGGGGAACTCACTAAGCTTCGGGATTATAGTTGTTGATTTTGTTTTAGGTACTTATGATGGTCATGGGAAGATGAAGGCGTGATCGTACAACTCCTTACATTTTCATGATTTGATCCTGGGATACTCTAAAAATAAACTATTTTGAAATCAAATTTTGTAATAATTATTGGTTTGGTTACTCAATGCTTGAATGTTGCTTTCTTTGTGCTTTAGGAGTTCTAGTTATCTTTAATTAACTAGTAAACGAATACGTTAAGTTACATATTACGAGGACTAAATAATCTCATAAGGTTAGGTCTAGCCCTATTTCATAGCTATTGTCTGAGTCCAACCATTGTCGGGTAGGACCTCTCATTCGAAGAATTGTTTGGTCTTAGTAATATGAAATGATATTCGCAAGCTAGGCTGGGAGAGATAGCAGGGACTTCTTATGCAGCTGATGGTGGAGAGTGGGTCGAAGATTACCCTAGGGTAAGCCTAGGCTGAGATTAGATGTGGAAGGTAGTATGGACCCATACTACTGAAAACAGAGGATTCGTACTCGAATCAAGGAGACCTGAGATTAAACCAAGGAACTTGTGGTGAGTATGAGGTCTGTCAATATTATGTATGAATCTGATGATTATGTGGTTTGTTTCAGAATGGTGATGACATGTCATAGAGCAGGACGACCAGGGTCTGGGTCAGGTTCGGGTACGGGTTCCGAGCCATTAAATGACATATTGTGCGAATTCATTGCATCCGAGATCACGAGAGGCATCCTTGAGGCGACCCTGATAATGTTTGGGTTGATCATGGAGGGTATCATTGAGCTCATGGCACCTTCCAGTCAAGGACTTGCATGCTCTCCTTCAATGATTTCAAGGGATGCAGAGCATCAGACTTCAGCGGGGTGATGGAACCCATTGTGGCGAGACAAGGGATCGCAGACATTGAGTATGCGAAGCTGAAGAGCTTCTGTACTGAGGGATCGAAGGTTAGGTTTGCTGCTAGTTGTTTGAGAGAGGGGGCTAGAGACTGATGGGAGGCAGTCAGTGATACTTTGGGAGCCCTAGCCATTGAGGCTATGACTTGGTCAGAATTTGTGACCAGATTCCGGGCAGAGTTTGTGCCAGCTGTAGAGGTTCAGCAGCTAGCTAGAGAGTTTTTGGATATGAAACAAACTACTGAGACAGTGGTGGAGATTACCGCCAAGTTTAGGGAGAGGACTTTGTTGGTACCCCGGTACGCGGGTAATGAGGAGATGAAGTAAACCTGGTACCATGATATGTTGAGAGTTGACATTCGAAAATATGTCAGCTACTCGACATGCCCAACCTTGGATGATGTGATAGCCAGGGCACGGGAGAGGGAGATTGATATAGAGCACATCAAGAAGAGGAAAGCGGAGACTGGGTAGACGAGTGGGGTTTCTGGGAAGAAACCCAAGGAATTCGACTCAAGGTCGAAGGGCCAGCAAGGCCAGAGCTGTTGTGGGAAATGCAGCAAGCGCATGAGGGATTTTGCAGATTAGGGGGATCGGGCTGCTATAAGTGCGGCAAGTTGGGGCACTTTAGCAGGGATTGTACTGCCCCTACCCCCACCATTCAAACATCATACCTGATTTGCTTTCATTACAATCAGAGGGGCCATAAAAAGGAGAATTATCAGAGATTGGTATCAAGTGCACCAGTAGCAGTGCCAGGTCCAGCGACCCTCCGGATCACAGATGACCGCCAAGGCAAGACAGATGCTCCTGTGGTGAGGAGCCGAGCCTTCCAGCTGACCACCAAGGAGGCGTGTGCCACACCGGATGTGGTGACAGATATGTTTTCTTCTCCCTAGCTTTCATTATATGTCAGTTTTGATATTTATAGTCTATGTTTTTTTTAGGATCGTTCCATGTGAACGGCATCCCAATACATGTATTATTTGACGCAGGGGCTACCCGATCATTCGTATCTCTTAAACTCTGCAAGAGTTGTGCTAAGTCTTCAGGCTTGTTGGACTGTCCTTTAGAGGTCGAGATTGCGGACGACAGATCCTTCAGGGTGTCAGAGGTTTACATAGATTATATCTTGAGGATGTATAATGAGCATTACCTCATGGATTTGGTTCTTATTCCTTTGCGTAGGAACAAGATTATCATAGACATGGATTGGTTGAGCCCTAATGGGGTGGTGATCGATTGTGAGTGTTAGGACCCCAAGTAGGGAGAGTTGGTGATTCAGGGCGAGAGGCCACAACATGGGCCGACTTTATGTTCAGCAGCGAGAGCTAGGTGCTACCTTCAGCATGGTTGCGTAGGCTATGTCGCCTATGTTATGGATACTCGGGATGGGGGTAAGGCGACTGTTAGTGATGTGCCAGTTGTGTGGGAGTATCCAGATGTGTTTCCAGAGGAGTTGCATGGGATACCTCCAGAGAGACAGGTGGAGTTCGGGATTGACCTAGTTCCGGGTGCGGCTCCGATAGCCAAGGCACCATGTTAGTTGGCTCTTCCAGAGATGCATTAGTTATGTACACACATGCAGGAACTGTTAGATAAGGGATTTATTAGGCTGAGCAGTTTTCCATGGGGAGCCTTGATTCTATTTGTGAAGAAGAAGAACGGGTCACATCGGATGTGTATAAACTATCGGAAGCTGAATAAGGTAACGGTAAAGAACCGTTATCGACTCCCGAGGATTGACGATCTCTTCGACCAGCTTCAGGGAGCATCTTGGTTTTCCAAGATTGATTTGCGATTAGGCTACCATCAAATGAGAGTCAGAGACGAGGATGTGCAGAAGACAGCATTTCGGACTTGCTATGGCCACTATGAGTTTGTGGTGATGCCATTTGGGCTCACCAATGCTCCTTCCGCATTCATCGATCTCATGAACCGCATATGCAAACCGATGTTGGATCGGTCTGTGATAGTTTTTATCGATGATATTCTGGTTTATTCCAAGATGCAGAAGCAGTTTAAGGAGCACTTACGAGAGCTATTACATACCCTGAGGAGGGAGAGCTTGTACGCCAATTTCTCCAAGTGTGAGTTCTGGTTGCACGAGGTGCAGTTTCTAGGTCACCTTGTCAACCGAAATGGTATTCTGGTCGACCTGGCCAAAGTGGAGGTCGTGATGAGACGGGTGGTCCTGAGGTCTCCATATGAGATTCAGATATTCCTGAGTTTAGCAGGCTATTATCGGAAATTCATTCAGGATTTCTCCAAGATAGCGGTACCCTTGCCCGGCTAACGAAGAAGGTTGTTGTCTTTCGTTGGGGGCTTGAGCAGCAGGAAGCGTTCGAGACTTTGAGGCAGAGGTTGTGCGTGGCACTGATCTTAATCCTGCCAGAGGGCGTTGAGAATTTTGTAGTATATTGTGACGCGTCTATCTCGGATTTGGGCACAGTTTCGATGCAGAGAGGGCATGTCATCGCTTACGCCTCGATTCAGTTGAAGCCTCACGAGGAAAATTACCTGACGCACGACCTGGAGTTGGGGGCGGTTGTTTTTGCCCTCAAGATTTGGCAAAACTACCTCTATTGGGTCCGTTGTACCATTTACACGAATCACAAGAGTTTTAGGTACTTGATGGACCAGCCATATCTCAACATGAGGCAGTGATGGTGGTTGGATGTGGTGAAGGATTACGATTGTGAGATCCTCTACCATCCGGAGAAGGCCAATGTTGTGGCTGATGCACTTATCCGCAAGGTATTCGTAGCCCCGATTAGAGACATCTACCTGAGGATGACAGTAGTAACCCCGCTTTAGGAGCAGATTCGGGAGGCCCAACAGGAGGTTATGAAAGAGGAACACTGGAAGAGTGAGCATATCATGGGTCAGATTTCCTCCTTTGACTATGATAGCCATGAGCTATTGACACTCCATCGTAGACTATAGGTTCCGTACGCGGGCGGTTTGCACCAAATCCTGATGGAGGAGGCACACAAATCCATATTTTTCATCCTTCTCGGGGTGACAAAGATAAATAAAGATGTATGTCCTGAGTAATGGTGGCCCTGCATGAAGCATTATCTAGACTGGTATGTCGATAGGTGCTTGACCAGCAGGAAGGTCAAGGCCGAACACCAGAGACCTCACAGCAAAACACTAGTATGTCGAGAAGTGCTTGACCAACAGGAAGGTCAAGGCCGAACACTAGAGACCTCACATCAAAACAGTCGTTGGATATCCCTGTGTGGAAATGGGAGGATATTAGCATGGATTTCATCACAAAGCTTCCCAGGACCGGACGGGGAGTGGATTCGATTTGGGTCATCATGGATCAGTTCACCAAGAGTGCCCATTTCATTCCGATTCAGGAGAACATTTCGGTCGAGAAGCTGGCTGACATGTACATCAGGGAGGTAGTAGCTCAACACGGGGTGCCAGTTTCCATTATTTCTGATCGAGAGGTGCGGTTCACTTCCAGGTTCTAAAAGAAATTTCCTAACAAGTTGGGTACTCGTTTGCATTTTAGCACGACTTTTCACCCGCAGACGGATGGTTAGAGTGAGCGGACCATCCAGACCTTAGAGTATATGTTGCGAGTGTGCGCCCTAGACATCGATGGTAGCTGGGATACCTACCTTCCCTTGGCAGAGTTTTCCTACAATAATAGCTACCACGCCATCATCGATCGTCCTCCCTTCGAGATGCTTTATAGGAGGAAGTGTAAGATCCCGATATACTAGGGTGAAGTTGAATAGAGGGTCATGGGGACTACCGAAGTGGTATTCAAGACGACGGAGAAGATCCAACAGGTCCAGAGTAGACTCTAGACGACCCTGAGTCAGCAGAAGAGCTACGCCAACAGACGTCGATCAGACATAGAGTTTCATGTACGGGATTTGGTCCTCCTGAAGTGTTGGGTCAAAAATATGGTTTATACTTTACTTTTCTAGGCAACTATATTTTTCATTCTAGGACCATAAACAACATGGTTTTTATGGCTGTATGGGTGTTCACGGCCGGGAACCTGTTTACGGCCGTGAACGTGTTTTCGGTAAACTAATGGGTTTTCAGTCAAAGCCTTGTATTTTGGGTTTGGTCTTATATATATATATATATATATATATATATATATATATATATATATATATATATATATATATATATATATATATATATATATATATATATATATATATATATATATAGTGATAGTGGAGACATAAGAGTACACGGCTAGAGGAGGTGACTAAGTATGTAATTCAAGGTGTGCTAGAGAGAAAAAGTGAGAGAACTTGTATATGTATGTGTGAATCTTGTATTGGAACATCATTCTAATCATATAAACATTGAAGATTCATCAAGTTCATCTTCATCTTCTTATTCTCCTTCTTCTCTATTTTGATCTTGCACCATCCAATTGTTTGAGATTTCGCACCATCAATTGGATCTGATTGATACGTCATGCAAATTTGGGACTTACAGTTGGTATCAGAGCTTGGATTGTGTCAATCATTTTGGAAGATCTGGGGCGTTTTTGATATTTTTCGTGAAGGATTTTTTTTTTTTTTTGGATATTTTTTTGAAAAATATTGGGGGTTTGTTCCTCGAGTTTTTCATAAAAACGAGTTTTTGAGCTACAAAGTCAAAAAACGTTGTTTTTGGTCATAGCCAGTGAGGGGTGGCGGCATGTACGACCAACGGTTTGGGTTTCCGAAGCGTTTGCGGCAGGAAATGAGTTACGTTCCGAGGCCTCGCGAGTTTACGGTCCGAAGACACATGTTTGGTCTGGCAGGTTTGCGGTGGCGCATCTCATTCTCAGCCGCAATCGGTCTGTGGTGCGACTCCAGCACGTGTTTGGCTCGCAGGTTGTCGGTTCCCTCGCGATCAGCAGCATTGGTGCGAGTTCTTGGTAGCAGTAGTAATTCAAAAATATTCGGGGTGCAAGGTTTTGAACCTGGGTCTCTTACCTCCTCAACCAACGCCTTACCAACTCATCTAGCAACCCTGGTGTTATTTTGCTTCACGATTTAATTCAAAAAGACTCACTGTTTCGCTCCTAATTTCGCAATTTTTACAATTTTAGCCGAAAATTCAATTTTTTTTAATTTTAAAATTCCATTTTCTACCCAAAACTTTGACTTTTAATTTTTGACTTCCCAAATTGACTTTTGACCTTAAAAAATTAACTTTGACTTTTAAGTTTGACCTTTGACTTTAAACTTTGACTTTCTCGTTTAACTTTTAGATTTTCAAATTTAGCTATTCGGTTTGACTTTTAAATTTGACTTTTAAGTTTGACTTTTGAGTTTTTAGTCAAAGGGAATTTTTGATAAACAATGAGTTCTTCAAACATTCCGGTCAAGGAAGTTTCATGTTCTCAATCGTGTGAAGCTACGATTAAATTTCTTTGTGAACAAAATGATTTGCTAAAAAGAGAAAATGAGGACCTAAAATATGAAGGATATACACTTAGGAAGGCCCAAAAACCTCTAAAAGAACAACTAGATGCTAAAATCAAGGACTTCCGAAAACTTCAAGAAGAATATAGCAATAAATGTGAAAATTACAACTATGTTTAAAGGGAAATGGCTACATTAACTGACGAACTTGATGCATTGATAGCTAAATATAAATATGCAGACTTTACCTTTAAGAAATTTGATGTATCAAGTGTTGTAGTTGCGTCCATGATTGAAAAAGCAGTTAAAATTCAAAGATAACCAATCTAAGGTTCTAGGATGTCATAGTGTTCCTCCTCCTTTTAATGACAACTATAACCTACCCCTTGAGACCAATGAGGAAGAAGTTCCTGCTCAGTTTGGCCCACTCCCTGAACAAGCTTCAGTTAATACTAAATCATCTGGGCCAACTGAGAATATTGAGGTGAGCATTTTTGATGATTCTATTTCTTTTGCAAGTAGTGGAAGATGAGAACAAGGAGAATACCACTGAACAAAAAAATGACACCTTCAAATTTGAATATGTTGCTTCTAATTAATCTGCTGTTGGTCAATACACGCCACCAATTCAAGTTAAACATAGTGTCTGTTGCAAGTGTGCTTGTGGGAACAATCAGAGACAAGGGAAGGTCACGCCACCAGGGGCAAGCAGAAATAATTCCTACGTGAAGAAAAAGACATGTTTTTCATTGCCAGAAATTGTCCTAATCGCGCATACGTTCGCTATTACGCATAAGGATGGCGGAACGCGCCAAGAAGGGGATACCCCAAAAGAAGCCCTTCAAGGTCACAATTGTGCAATAGTGATTGGAACGCGCAAAAGACCAAGAAATCAACACCCAACAACAATAAGGGAATTTCGACCAAGAACCCAAGCTCAAGAGATGCTCCGGTGAAGCCAAGACTGGTTAGGTCAAAGCCATCTCGACGGTCGACTTCAAGTTCAAAAGCAAGTACTGAGCCACCCATCCGATCGAACAAGAAATGGGTTAAACCCAACTACAGATGGGTACCAAAGGTTCAATCTCCCAAATCGTCTAATGATTCTAACAATTCTTCATCTTCTGTTTGTGATATGCAGGATATGTCATGGGAGAGAGTACATTGCAAGGATTACAAAGTTCGACCCAGTTTCAAAATGGACTGGGTTTCAAAGACCAACCGATCCCGCTCTGTGTTGGAGCAGCTATGGAGGCATATCATCAGACTTCGGTTTGTTGATAGTGGCTGCTTCAGGCACATGATAGGGGACATCTCTCAATTGTAAAACATTCAAAACTTTGTTTGAGAGTATGTGTCCTTTGCGGGAAGGGAAGAAAGGAAAGGATCGCACATGGGTTTGTGCTTATCGATGTGAAGAATTTCCAGATCTGTTATGAGATTATGCATGCTATTCTCAGACCTTCTGGATGCAAATTCAATCGGTGACTTACGGTTTGAGTTTTCTTGTCGATACTCCTGAGATTATCTTAAAATGATTCGTTTTGAAGACAATATTTTATTTTCTTTTATTTTTTCGTTTGAAAGTTTTGTTAATTGAGAAGTGATATGAAGCCTAGTGCTAAAGGGAAATTTATGATTCGTGTAATGCACTGAAGCCGAATTGTTAAGACTCTGTGTTCAATGTGCTGGTAGGAACAAAGGATACAAAAGGACTAGACATTGATTGACCATGAAAGGACTAGACAATATGGACTTAGATAGTTTCATTTGGACTGACCATACGACGCATGGGTAGATTAAGCAGTGAGATAAACATGGAAACCTGTGACATACATTAAAAGTTAATTATCTAGAACTGTGGCTCAACATTTCCCTGATATATGGATTTATGTCCTTAATTCTAGTAGTGATAGAGCAACTGGGGAGTTCTAATAAAGTAGGTATGTAGAAATTTTTTTTTTCTGTCAGTGATATTTTACTTCCTTTGCGTGATTGGAACATATCCAACCTGGACTGGAACATATGCAACTCTATCTCTATGTATCTCCTTCTATATGAAATTCTTTCTATATGTTAGTCATATGATGTCCCCTCTGCGTGATCAGAAGATCCGACCTGGGACACAGCATATGCACCCTACTATCTCCCTAATCCTCTATCTATGTTAGTCATATGTTGTTTCCTCTGTGTGATTGGAAGACATCCGACCTGGGATACAACATATGTGTTTCTATATCTGACTTCTTTCTGAATGATTGAATACTCACCTAAAGTAAAGAGTTCTTTGGAAGTTCTTGATTACCGGGGTATATCGGGAAGTGGGGAAGCACGTTCTAGTACATCTAAAATTAAACCATTTAATAGGTTGTCTGTAAATCTTGTTGCTGAATTTAAGTGGACAACAATATATGTGGTCGTTATCAGCCAAATGGTCCATTTTGGAATATATATCACAATGACTTGTCACTTATAAATTGTGCAATTTGTCAACATCTTTTGTGTTTAAGTGGACCACAATACCAGTGATTGACCAGTGACATGTAGGCGTGTGCTGATAATCAAGATTGAATTGCTTGACAACATTGATCCCAAATATTTTTGTTTTTATTAAATTTGATCATAGTTTTCCTCTATGCACAAATTTAGGGGAGAATTAAAATTTAAAAAAAAAATCAGAAAACCAAAAATTCAAAAATATTGTTACTTATGTTTTACTTTTTTTCAGAAAAATCAAAAATCCAAAAATATTTTTTGTTTCTGTTTTACTTTTTTAAGAAAATATGAAAAATCCAAAAGTATTGTGTGCTAAGATTTCTTTTAGTTTTGTTTTTATCTCAAATTTTCTTTTTCTTGAAAAGTGAATTCAAATGTAGATAAGACTCATGGAGACTGTATCGAAAATTTCTGAGCCAAAGCTTCATCCGTGATCATTGAAGAATTACCATTCGAATGAACAAGAAATGAAGATTATTCTTTCAATATTCAATCTTTCAACCCCAGAAGCAAGGTGAAGTTGACTTGAAGATTATGTGACAGATTGCATTGAAGCCTCCTCAATCAATTTGATGCTATCTATGTACTTGCTGATGTGATCTAAAAGATTTGTTCTCTCTGATATTTTCTCGAAAGATTCTCAAGCTGAAAGCACCATTTTTCAAGAATCTCTACATGAAGCCTCCTCATCAAACGTTTGCTCAAAGCAAAATTCTAAATAAATGCCCATCCATTCAAGATGAAGTCATTCAACTAGAATATTCAGTTGTTCATCTTGAAGTTGTGAAGAAATTGAAGATTAAAGCTGAAGCCAAGCTCCAAATGAAGATTGACAAGAAAAGCTAGCTACATTTTTAGGGGCAGTTTGTTGGGACAAAGAAAAGAAAGCTATAAACCAAGGGGGAGATTGTTGGGTCAAAAATATGGTTTATATTTTAGTTTTCTAGGAAACTATATTTTTCAGTCTAGAATCGTAAAACAGCCTGGCGTTTACGGCTGTATGGGTGTTCATGGTCGTGAACCTGTTTACGGTTGTGAACGTGTTTTCGGCTAGCTAATGGGTTTTTGGTCAAGGCTAGGGATGGCAAAAATCCCCATACCCAATGGGGAACCCGAAACCCGCACCCGTTTTGACTGGGGAATCCCCAGGTTGACCAGGGATGGGGACAGGGATGGGGAATACCCGAATAAAAAATGTGGGGATGGGGATGGGGATGGGGATACCCTTAATCCCCGACCCTGGACTCGTCCCCGACATATATTATATATAAAAACAATACAGAACATATATATTTAGGATAGTTTATAATACATAAAATTTGAGCTAAGTAACCTAACTCATTAGTAATTACTTGGTTGAAATTATACTTTTTGCTTTTTCTTTTATCTAATTTAAACTCATGTATATATATATTTTTTTTCTCTTTGGTTGATCTATTTTACCTTAAATATCAATCTGATAATTTTTTTACTTGATTTTTGATGTATGTATTTAAATTTGGTAGAAAATTTATTTATATTTTTTCTGCAATTTATGGGTACTTATATATTTTATAAAATCTTTAAACTTATGCTGGTAAAATTGAAATATAGAGTTTTTTCTTACGTAAAAGTTTGCATGTTAAAAGAGAAAAAAAATCCCCGTTTCCCCGTTGGGGATCCCCAGTCCCCGTTGGGGGTGGGGATGGGGGTTTATTTATATTCCCCGATGGGGATAGGGATGTGGATGGGGATTGGAATGAGGATTCGGGGATGGGGATGGGGATTGGGGTCCCCTGTGTTCCCTGCCCCCGTTGCCATCTCTAGTCAAGGCCTTGTATTTTGGGCTTGGTCTTAGATCCATATATATATATATATATATATATATATATATATATATATATATATATATATATATATATATATATATATATATATATATATATATATATATATATATAGTGTTAGTGGAGTCATAAGAGTACACGGCTAGAGGAGGTGACTAAGTGTTTGTAATTCAAGGTGTGCTAAAGAGAGAAAGTGAGAGAACTTGTATATGTGTGTGTGAATCTTGTGTTGGAACATCATTCTAATCATATGAACATTGAAGATTCATCAAGTTCATCTCTTTCTTCTTCTTCTTCTTCTTCTTCTTCTTCTTCTTCTTCTTTTCTTCTTCGTTTTTTCTTCTTCTTCTATATTTTGATCTTGAATCATCCAATTGATTGGAATGTTGCACCATCAATTGGATCTGATTGATACGTCAAGCAAATTTGGGACTTACATGAAGGTTTCCCCTTGGAATGGTGTCATCCGGCTCAGGAAGCGGGGCAAGTTGCGCCATAGATATATTGGTTCGTTCAGGGTCTTGCCTCGGGTGGGTCGGGTTGCGTATCGACTGGATTTGCCAACCGAGCTTAGCCAGATCCACAACACTTTTCATGTCTCCTAGCGATGACTCTGCAGTTGTGCCCTTAGAGGATATTCAGGTGGATGACAGCTTGAACTACATCGAGATGCCAATAGCCATTCTAGATAAGAAGACAAGAGATCTGAGGAATAAGAGAGTAGAGTTGGTGAAGGTGCAGAGGCAGCACCACAAGGGCTCGAAATGGACGTGGGAGCCGGAGGATGAGATGAGGGAGCAATGCCTACAACTATTTCCAACCGCATCAGAATTCGAGGACGAAGTTTGAGATAAGCGGGGGAGATTTGTAATGTCTGGTTCCCAGTATGTATTTAATTCATAATTATTCATTTTTGTATAGAAACTCAACAATTTGGAGGCCCCAAACTCGTCGAGTAGAGATGGATTGGGACAAGGGTTAAGAAGTCTACTCGACGAGTTGAGAAGCCTCAACTCGATGAGTAGGTTGGCAGAACAAAACCCTAATTTTCAGGGTTTTGCACCCTATTTAAACACCTTAACCCCAATAAGCTGGCCTCATTTCCAGTCTCCATTGTCCCAAACCCTAGCCTCGAAACCCTAATCATTTTTGAGAGGTTTGAGCCAACTTTTGTGCATTCTTGGTGATTTTGAAGAAGAAGGTACTAGAGGAAGGAGCAAGGACGTGTAGGAGGAGAGTAGATCTAGAAGTTAGGCTTCATTTCTTGTTCATCTGAGGTATTAAGTTCCTATCTTGTCTATAGCATGCTTAGATATAGTTTTAGGATGCTTTCTTCATTCTTTGGTCCAAGTGTGTTTATTTTTGGGATTTGGATGCCCTATGTGGGCAAACCCTTTAGATCTAGGGTCTTGAGTGGAATTCATGGCATAAAGGTGCCAAATTCATGGCCATTGATGAGATTAAAACTTTAATCCATGAAGATCGATTAGATCTTAAACAGGTAATTAATTATAAAAAAAACAGCAAGAACATGAAAATAAGAACAAGGCAAGAGTGAATCAATCGTGTCGAATGATTAAAACAAAATCCTCAGAAGAGATCGATTAAGAACATCAACTGTAGAGGATTGGTAGGTTACAAGAACGATTAAAGAAATCTGTAAATCCTATCGTTATGCTCTGATCTATCGTTTCAATCTTTTTTTTAATATGCATACAAGCATATACTTATATAATAAACAAAAAGGGCTCTCGGTTGGACAGGCCCAAACCGGAATACAAACTAAATAAATAAACAGCCGAGCCCAAATGACGCAATCTTCAACAAAACTTCAGCCCAACAATCTCCCCCTTTGCGTTAATTGGAGCGAGATCTTCACTTGTTACTTGGGCCAGCAACGGAGGCAGGTACCTTCTTCTTCACGGTGTTAAACAGACATTTGGTGAGCGAGAGTATTGTCTGTGTAAACCTGATGTACCATTGGATCATGTAGTTGAAGTACTTTACATCATCCGCTGAATTCTCTTTACACCTTTTGATGATCGATAACACATGCTCCAGACAAGCAGTGGTGTAAAGGTATTTGTCAACTAAAGCAAAGAGACATTTCTGTCCTTCTGCTCTAGTGAACATAACCGAGTTGCGCCTCGGGTCGATCCTGCCCATTTGCATTTGGTTGAGATCACTGGCCGATCCCACAGGATCTATCTTCGGTTTCTTCTTGAAGACTGTGGCAACCTCCTGATCCATAAGGGCAACCTCCATGATGTAACAGACTAACATCCTTTTGATATGGTCTATAATGGGACCATATTCGGCTTCATTAGTCAAAAGGATATTATGCAAGACAATCCAATCATAAGGATTTAAGTTCGGTAGATCTGCCAGGGAGATATGATGTGCAGTTTTTGCAGATCCTCGAATCACCTTGAACCGAACGTTTATGAACCTTCCTTCGGTGTAAGGCTTTAAGACCCGAACGTTTACTATCTTCTGGGCGCTCCAAGTTAGATACTGAGGACGAGTAGCCTTTAGATAGAAGTTGATGAGCTCCCTATCAAGTTCAGCATTTGGATGAGGGACTTCAAAGATATTTGAGAAGGCGTGGAAGATAAACGCCTTTCGAGTCAGCGGCATGTCAAACTGCGAGTCGACAGAGTTGTAGCAGTCGAACGAGATCACCGGCTCGAGCCATAAGATGATGGGAGTATCTATGGCCTCTTTAATCAAGCGCTCCCGAGTCCAGGCAGGGAAGAGAGTCTTCCTGCTCTCAAGGAGATCGTGGGCTTCCTTCTGCTTGCGTTCGGCTTCTTCAGCCTCTCGCGCCACACGATTAACATCATCATCCACATTGCGACTGTTCTTTCGTTTCAACATGTCAGCAATGGTTTCATCATCTTCATCTTCATCTTCTTCCTCAGCTATATTTTTCCCTTTGTCCTTCACACCCGAACCCGAAGCTTTACCAGTCGGAGGTGGTTCGGTTGTGTGAGTAGCTTTGGAGGAAGGAGGTGGTTTCGATCCGGTCTTCTTCTCTTCTCCCCCTTGTTTCGGAATGGACACGAAACTAGGTAAGCCTTCTATTTTGCTGAGAATGTCCATGGCAGGAGAAAGCTTTTCAGCAAGGGTTCGCCTCACTAAATGGTTGAGAATGGGATCATGTGTTTCTAGGATGTTTGATAAGGCAGCGTGTACATCCGAAACACAAGTTTTGATGACTTCCCTTTCGGATCGAAGAGCTTCAAGTTGTTGTTGTGAGTTTGAAAGTTGCGTGCTCTTGATCTTGAGGGCGGTTGTTTTGCTCGCCAGAACGTCCATCAATGAATTTTCAGCTGCGAGATCCTCCTGAAGCTTAGCGAGGCGCTCATCGATGGAGGCACGAAGGGCCGAGTTGTCGTCGCTTAGGGATTGGTGAAGTGTAGCAAACGAGGTCAACTCCGTAGAAACAAACTTTGCCAATTGCTGAACAATCGGTTCCAAAGTTGTCTTTGTGGCGTCGGCGCTTTCCTGTAAGGACTTCAACAGGATGGAAGCGTCGGAGAATAGTTTATCGACTTTTTCGGTCGCTGCCTCACAGGCTTTGGTTGAGGCGTCTATGGCGGCAGTGGCTGAGGCTACCGAATCATGTTGAGCCCTGGAGAAGGCATCAACAATCTTCTGAAGTGCAGCTTCAGAGAGAGAGGACTGTTGGTTGGAAGATGAGGCGAAAAGTAGGTCAACCTTCTCGTTGAGCTCCTTAAGATGCTTCTTTGTCACTGGAGCATCTTCCTCTTCATCACTTTGAACCTGAAACGGACTATAGTAGACCGAATCGAAGTTCATGTTATCACCGCCAAGAAACGGGTTATCTCCATCAGAGGCATTATCTGTAGATTGTGGAGGTGGTGAAGCTGGGGGTGTGGTTGTTTTGGTCGGTTCAGGTTGAGTGGGTGTGGGGTTAGTTTCGGGTGGTGGTTGAGTGGAGGTAGGTTCGGTTGTATACTGGGTTTCGGTTTGAGGTGGTTGGGTTACGGGTGGGGTTTCGGTTACTGGTGGTGTTTCGGTTGCAGTTGTGAAAATGGGTGGTGGTATAGGGAAAGAGGTTGGAGGAATAGTGGTAGTGGGGATTATGGTCGGAATGGAAGTAGGAATGGTTGGAGGAGGTAAAGGAACTGGTGAATGATGAGGTTCCATCTCTGGGGTAGGTGATCGAGGTGGTGTGTTGCCTCGTTGAGGGGTTTCGCCTCCTTGAGAGCCGTCCGAACCCGAACTCTCGTTCTCTGATTCACTCGAAGAAGAGGGAATAACAAGCTTTCGCTTCGGTTGAGTCTTCCTCCTCTTCGGTTGTGGGGACTGTGCAGCTTTAGGCTGTTTCCTCTTCTTGGGAGAAGGACCCTTAGGAGCTTTGGTCGCTTGCTTCCCTTTGTCCGCCTTTTTGCCCCTGGGAACCGGTTTGTCAGCATCATGGATTGACTTTAGGATTTCCGGTGTAAGTTCCCTAGGACCAGTTGCCCTGAATTCTTTGATCGTCCAGATTAGTCTGCTGTTAGAGGGAACGTCGCCATACATTGTCTCCGGAATAGAGCCAATGAATAAGAATTTAGATGCATCCGAGACGATGATCTTCTTGGTATGAAACGTACCGATTGAAGACATCGATGCACCTGCAGCAGTGGGAATGTCGAACTTGTCCATCGCCCACTTTGTGATTAAAATCCAGAACCGGGCCAGCGACACCTCAGAGTGTCGTGATGATGAAGAAAGGCTCTGGATGAGCTGTTGCCAGAGGACCATCCCAAAATCCAAGTTGACCCCGTTGTAGACTGCATACATGATCGACAAGAAAAGTCTACTAGCACCGTCGGATCCTGAGCTCCGTTCCGACAAGCCCTTGAAGAGGACTGTGAACATGCCGTTCCACTGTGGCGGCAAGCAAGATTTCTTGAATTTTGCGACGGAGGTGAGAACCTCCGTGTACCCCATATTGTAAAACATGTTATACAGATACCCAACCGAAATTGTCTCCGGATTTATTCTCGATAGGTCAACAGCCAACCCTAGCATTGTGCAGAAACGTTGTCGAGAAACAGAGGTCTTGTGTTCAGCAATCTCGAAGAACACCCGCTCGACTGCTTTGTCATAATAGGCAGTCGCATAAACCTGCGAGAGGGCCACCATGGGCACAGACTCGATCCTGGAGAGAGCGGTAGCGATTTGGGAGTACTTCAGGCACTCGATGATCGGCGACATGTAGGAGTCGTACGCCAGAGGATTGAGATCGATCACCAGGCATTGTTGCGGATGAATAGGAAGGATTTGTGAGGTAGCATGGACTGAGGATGATTCCGCCATTGTTTAAGGTAGTACAAGAAGAAGATGAACAGTGAAGCTTTTGGGAGTTTTTGCTCTCTAGAAAATCCGGAAGCAGTAAAAAGATAAATGAGAGTGTAGACTGCCTTTTATAGTGAGGGATTGGAGAGAGAAAAATCGTTTCAAATCTTCTATGCGATGATCACGTAGGAGAGAGAGTGTCAGATTCCTAGGATCACGCCACCCAACAAGCGCCGTTTTAGAAGAAAATCGTTTCAAATCCTCACGCGCCTTTAAGTGCCAGAGAGATGTCGCTTGGATTTCGCACACGCGTCCATAATGTCAGTAAAAGTATGGGCGTTTCAAATTCACACGCGCCCCCTTTTTACCGTCGTTTGAATTTCAATCCGTTTAACTCCCGCTGAGTCAGCAACCTTTCGTCTTATCCTTGTAAACGGCATTTTTGAATTGAATACCCACGTGGATTATTTTTAACCACAGCTTCATAATTAACCACCAAAGTAATAATACAGCCTGTAATAATTAGTAACAGAGTTTTGGAAAATCAAAGATTTTCGTGCAAAGAGTGTAAAAGGAAAAGAAATAAAGCAACTCTTTTAAGGATGTCATGTGATGTCAATAATGACACGAAACTGATGATCCCGGGCATGAATCTCTTCCTTCAAGGTCAAGAGAGACCTTAAAGTGTTAGTGTGGATTCCCGTTGAATTACGATCAAACATTTATTAATAAATGTTGAAAGGGTTCTTTTAATTAGGCTAAATAAGGGTGGCTTTCGCTTTGATTCAGCTATTCTAATCTTGAAATAAGAAAGAAAGTGAACAAAGTACTTGTGAGACCGCTGTAGCCTGTTGAACAAGTAGGTAGGAATTTATTTTAAATTAGCTTAGAAAAATGCAAAATCTCAGATAAAAAATTTAAAAAAATGGATCCCAAGGGAAGAAATGTTATGGTGTTTTACAATTTCATAGGAATCACACAAAATAAAATTTGAGATTTCATGAAGGTACATTCATCAATTCATTGGTGAAAACTTGAGCAAATTAATTGTTCACCGTCAATTCATATTTGGTGTTGAATTTTGGGTTTCACTCAGCTCGTAGTGGCACGAAACTAAGATCATAAACACAGATGTTGTGTAACCATAAACCTCAGTGGTAATTTCTGAGAGTCTCAAGGGTTACGTTGATGAAACGAATGTAATGGAGAAGTGTAATGGAGATGGTGTAAGAAGATAAAGTACCTTTGCTGCGAAAATAAGGACCAAGCAGAAAAACTCTTAACTCATGTGAGAAGAGAGTGAGGTAGCTCACGATTAGAATAAATGTGTTAGCCTTATTGGGAAGACAAGGTTTGTTTATACCAGGTCATGAAGGCTATTATTCAAAATCTTATGAGGCTTGGGTCACATACAACAGCATGCTTCTAGGGACACTTAATTAATTCAACATTTATATCCCCATAAACGAACGAACACACAATAAAAAAAAATAAAAAAATATTTTTGGAGTTTTTGAGATTTATAAAAAATAAAATAAGTAAAAAAAATGAGTTTAAAAAAAACTTTTTAAAAAAAATTGAAAAACCGAACCCGAACGTTCGGTTAGTTTTGGTTAGGAAATATTTTGAAAAACCGAACCCGAGCGTTCGGTTGGTTTCGGTTCCAGAAAATTTTGAAAAACCGAACCCGAGCGTTCGGTTGGTTTCGGTTCAACAAAATTTTGAAAAACCGAAGCCGAACCTTCGGTTGGTTTCGGTTCAACGAAATTTTGAAAAACCGAACCCGAACCTTCGGTAGGTTTCAGTTTTGGAAAATTTTGAGAAACCAAGGGATTTAGACATGCAATTGGAAAATACTTTCAATATTAAGAGAAACAAATTTTGTACAAGAATATACAACATAGAAAAACTACCTTTTGTAGTGATGAGCGAATCAGATGGTTTAACCGAACCTGAACGTTCGGTTAGATTCGCTTCTTACGTTTGAGGTTGAGAGATAGTGTGAGGTACTGACTCTGATTCCATCATACCTAGCCCTTGCAGTATTCTGTTGAATGATGCTTCAGGAAGAGCTTTGGTAAAGACGTCAGCCAGTTGATCAGTGGTCCTTACAAAGTGAACTTCGACGTTTCCATCTTCCACGTGATCTTTGATAAAGTGATACCTTAGTGCTATGTGTTTGGTTTTAGAGTGTTGCACTGGGTTATGACAGATCCTAATTGCACTTTCAGAGTCACAATATAGTGGGATCTTCTTCATATTGAGTCCATAGTCTCGAAGTTGACTCTGGATCCAAATCACTTGGGATGTGCAGGATGCAGCGGCAATGTATTCCGCTTCGGCAGTAGACAACGACACACACGTTTGTTTCTTGGATTGCCAGCTAACCAACTTTCCGTCAAGGAATAGACAGCCACCAGTTGTGCTTTTTCTGTCGAGTCCACATCCTCCAAGGTCAGCATCAGAATAGGCTTGAACGAAGAAGCCTGAGTTGGAAGGATACCATAGACCTAAAGAGGTGGTTCGCTTGAGATAGCGTAAGATGTTCTTCACTGCAAGCATGTGAGGTTCGCGTGGGTTCGCCTGAAATCGAGCACAATAACACACAGAAAACATGATGTCAGGCCTGCTAGCAGTAAGATACATTAGTGAGCCTATCGTTTGACGATAGAGCGTGATATCGACAGCCGGTTTGTCTAGGGATGGAGTTAGCTTGGTGCCGAATGCCATTGGGACTTTGACTTTTGAGTCTCCCATCATATCGAACTTTGCTAGGAGAGTCTTCGTGTAAGATTCCTGATTGATAAAGATGCCTTCGGGTCCCTGTCTAATATTTAAACCAAGGAAAAAGTTAATAGGACCCATTGAGCTCATTTCAAATTTAGTCTCCATCAACTTTCTGAATTCAGCTGTTAAGCTGGGATTCGTAGAGCCAAAGATGATGTCATCAACATAAATTTGAACAATCATAAGGTGGTTACCTTCCTTTTTGCGAAAGAAGGTTGGGTCAACCGAACCTTGTTTGAATTTAGACATCTTTAAAAATTTTGTTAGCGTTTCATACCATGCTCTCGGAGCTTGTTTAAGGCCATACACAGCTTTATCCAGAATGCAGCAATGATTTGGATATTTTTCGTTCACGAACCCAGGAGGTTGCTCCACATACACGGTTTCTTCGAGTTCTCCATTGAGAAATGCACACTTGACGTCCATTTGGAAAACTTCAAAGTTTTTGTGGGCAGCATAAGCAAGAAATATTCTTACAGATTCCAGCCTAGCTACAGGAGTGAAGGTCTCTTCATAATCAATTCCTTCCTCCTGACAGTATCCCTTTACTACCAGACGAGCTTTGTTCCTTATAACATTCCCTTCCTTGTCCATTTTGTTCCTAAAGACCCATTTGAGACCAACAACTGAAGCATCTGGAGGAGTTGGAATGAGGCGCCAGACTTTGTTCCTTTCAAATTCGTTCAGTTCGTCTTGCATTGCTTGAACCCAATCAGAGTGATCGAGGGCAGTGTTAACTGTCTTCGGTTCAACTTTTGATACGAATGAGTTAAACATACAAAACTCAACTTTTGAAAATAAGGATGTCTGTTTTGCCTTCAGTTGTGATCGGGTCAGAACCTTTTCAGATACATCACCAACCACTTGAGAGATAGGATGATCTCTGGTCCATTTGGTAAGAGGAGGGTAATTTGGATCAAAGGTTGGATCTAGTTCAGCATTGATCATTTCTTCTGGCTCAGATTGGCTATCGTAGTCAAGCGTTATATCATCATGCTCCCCCTCGATTGATGAACTTTGAGAAACTTGAGGTTCAGAGGTTTCTTGTGATGTTGGACTTGCAGTCGTTGATGCACCTTCGGTTGGAGAAGCACTTTCGGTTGAAGAAGCACTTTCGGTTGCAGTTGTAGAGCTTGGCTCCCCCTCGACTGAAGCATTGTTGGATGGAGGGTCATCAGTAGTCGATCCTCCTTCATTCATTCTCCTGGCAGCTTCTTCGACAATTTGCTTCATGTGGTCGACCTTGGTGTCTGCTGCACCTGCTTCTGAGAGAGAAGCTTTCTCTGGTTCGTCAAATAGCTCCAGAAATTTATCGTATAAATTAGCGATCGAGACTGTGACTTGCCCAGTTTGAGGAAAGATTTCCCCAGCGGTGTCTTCTTTGGCTTGTAGCTTTTTGACATAGCCATCGTCAAAGGTCACGTAATATGTCTCTTCAATTTTTCTTGAACGCTTGTTTAGGACTCTGTATGCCTTGGATGTGAGAGAGAGTATCCCAGAAAGATTCCCTCGTCGGCTTTGACGTCGAACTTATTGCGGTGTTCTTTAGAATTAAAGATGAAACACCGTGAGCCGAACACGTGGAAAAATTTCACATTAGGCTTTCTGT
The DNA here is from genome assembly GCF_002870075.4 of Lactuca sativa. NCBI lineage: Eukaryota > Viridiplantae > Streptophyta > Magnoliopsida > Asterales > Asteraceae > Lactuca > Lactuca sativa. The sequence goes on along the minus strand of NC_056630.2, from coordinate 20,790,788 downwards.
TATTGAGAATCTCGTATGGTGTGAGCGTGAATCGTTTGTTGAGATAAGACCTGTTCTGTGTAAAACAAGCAGCAGAAATAGCGTCAGCCCAAAAATAAAGAGGTAAGGAAGCGAAACTTATCATAGTTCGGGCAGCTTCACACAAAGATCGGTTTCGTCTTTCGACAATTCCGTTCTGTTGTGGTGTGTAGGGAGCTGAGAAGTTGTGACTTATTCCCTTTTCTGCAAGAAATTCTTCAAACTCCCTGTTCTTGAATTCAAGACCATTGTCGCTTCTGATGTTGCGAACGACCTTCTTGAGCTGTACTTCAATCTGCTTGATGAACACTTTCAGCTTATGAGTCGCTTCAGATTTGAGCTTTAGGAAGAACACCCATGTAAATCGTGAAAAGTCATCAAAAATAACAAGAATATACTTGCTTCCACCGATGCTTTCAATAGATGAAGGACCACACAGATCGATATGAAGTAATTCGAGTGGTTCAACAACTTTTGTGTTAATTACAGATGGGTGACTTTGACGACTCTGCTTCCCCATTTCGCATGCAGCACACAAATGATCTCTGTCGAACTTGAGCAATGGAAGACCCCTAACATGACCTCCAGTGACAAGTCGGTTGATATCTTTAAAGTTGAGATGAGAGAGTCTTCGGTGCCACAACCAGCTTTCGTCAGATTGAGCTTTTGATAACAGACATATAGTTGGGTTTCCTTTGATGGGTTTCAGATTTAGAGGAAACATTTCACCCTTTCGCTCCGACTTGAGAATTACCTTCTTTGTCTTTTTCTCAATAATTTCAGAACCTTCATCATCGAATGAGACTTTGAGACCTGTACCTCCAACAAACTGAGATACACTGATGAGGTTGTGTTGGAGTCCTTCCACATAAGCCACCTTCCTTATAGTAAAGTCACCATTTGTTATCATCCCGTATCCCTTTATGGTGCCGAAAGAATTATTTCCAAACTTGACATCGCCACCATTTGCAAGAGACATGTATTCCCTGATCTCCTCTTTCCTCCCTGTCATGTGACGTGAGCAGCCACTATCGATGTACCATTCTTCGTCGAACTTGTCGTCACTCATAACCTGCAAAAATTAAGCAGATTTAGGAACCCAAAGTTTCTTGGGTCCACGTGAGTTTTTCATGGGAACAGAAACAGTATGAGAGATATCAACAAGATATGTTCGTTTTATAAGTGTTGTTTCATCTTTCTTTTTAATGGTAAAAACTTTTATTTTGTTAGGATTGAGTGCGTTCGGTTTAGACTCTGGTGTGGATTCATTAACCTTCTGTTTTCCCTTTTGTTCAGACGACGAATGAGATTTTTGAGAATGAACAGAATGAGCTTTAGAGCAAAATGGAGATGAGTTGGTGGAAGTAGAAGAATTAGATGAACTAGAAGGAGTGGATTTAGATTGAGAGGACTTCTTGGCAGGAGACTCTAAGTGACCCTTTTGCTTTTGATCATTGGAGGGACTGACCTTAGAGTTTTGATCTCTTTTGACCTTAGAACCGAACCTTTGCTTTCGGTTGGAATCGTTCTCTGAACCGAACCTTTGCTTTCGGTTGAAGTCATTCTCAGAACCGAACCTTTGCTTTCGGTTGATATTTTCTTGTGAACCGAACCTTGGCTTTCGGTTATTGTGACTCTCAGGTTTTCCGACAGGATTGTTTTCATACTTCAGATTCTTGTCTTGATGTGAGAAGTATGCATTCTGGGATTGCCATAATTGTCTCCTTTCAGAGAGATTCTTCTTGTATCTTTGGTTCCTTTCTCGTTTCTTATTCCTCATCTGCTTTGGTTGATGATGAACATTAGCTTTCATTTTCGGTTTCTCCTTGGCTGGTTCATTTTGAACTGTAGGAGTTTCATTTAGCACTGAGGAAGTAGAGGGAACGTCTTCTGTTGCCGAACTTTCATTCTCCTGAGGAATGTCTTTTGTACCGCTGGTGCTTGGCTCATCGAAATTATCTGGCTTATTTAAGGGTTCAGGTATGTATCTACCTTTACTCATCCAAGAGGTTCTTTCTGATAAGCCCACCGTTTCGTTTGCATTATCTATTGGTGCTGACCAGAAGTACTCATCGCAGCCATCAGCATTGTCTTCGTTTACAATAGCTGTGAGTTCAGCTGTCTGATGTTCGGTTACTCCAGTGACCTTGTATACTTGATTCGGAGTGGTCCTGACCTTTTGATACACAACTGCTTTCTCTGCTAAGATCGGGGACTTTTGTTGGGACAATCGAGCAAACTCCACTGAATTTTCAGAAATTAGATTCTTGTGGTTTTCAGGTTCGCTTTTTATAAATTCTGAGCAGTCAACCGTGTCCTCTACAGAAATTTCACTCATGTTGTCGTCCTCGTTAAGCTCAGATGCATTTTCAACATCAATTTTGTTTTTTGAGCTTATGTTGGCGTTCAAAGAGTCAAATTTTTGTATGGTTTCGGTTCTCAGTTTAAGTCTATCATTTTCATCCAAAAGGTTTTTAAGCATATCCTTGTGGTCCTTGGATTTAATGAAAGATTCAATTTTGTCCAGTCCATACATGTAGGTTGGATTGACATCATCAGATGATATCACACTCTCATAGTTATAAGCTTCGGCATCAATTTCATCCTCCTTAAACTCCAGGAAGGGCAAAATCATGCGATGGATCTTTTGGCCTATTTCACAGTCTAAGTGAAGTTGAGTAATATTAGAATAAAGACGTTTTGCAATTAAACAAAAAACATTCCGCTGTTTTAACAACTTTAAATTTTCTCTTTGTAAATAAATGTTTTCGTCTTTAATTTTAACTAATTCAGACTCCTTCAACTCGATCCACATGCGCCGCTCCTCACTCTTCGACGACACCCTGCTTAATTGATCAGTTAAGTTAGAATTGGTGACTCGAGTTTGAGTTAAGCTACTATCTAGATGAGAAATTCTTGTATTAACATTTTTTAGTTCTTTCTCATATGAGGATTGTGGTACTTTAAATGAAACAAAAACCGATTGTACCTTCTTTATCAGTTCATCAAGCTCATTGAACTGCTGGCTGAGTGGCTTGGCCGTAAAGCACATGTCCTCCTGCACCTTCGGTTCATTGCTTCCACTATTGGTGTTGTATCCCCTCATCTGAGATACATCAGACACCATGAAGCATCTTCCTCCAGTGCTTTCCTCCTTTGCCACATAAGCCTTTCCATGAGTAGGCTTCCTCACTTCATCGTCTTCTGAGTCAGTAAACCAAACTTCCACTCTACCGAACTTGTCATCAGCAACTGAACCCTGCACAATAAGAGCATTCATAGAAGGGTTAGCGGTAGACTTCTTCTTTCTCATCTCATCGAGCCTTTTCTGCAGCACAGCTTCCTCATCCTTTTCAGCCATCTTCTTAAGGACACAATCTTTAGCATAGTGGTTTTTCCCACCACAGTAGTAACAGCTTACTCCAGAATCACCATCAGCCTTCGGTTCCTTCTTGGGCTCTTCAACCTTCGGTTCATTGTTAACTTTTTCTGAACTATAGCTCCCCTGCCATTTTCGATTTTTATTGCTGGGGAATCTCTTCTTTATGAACCTCTTGGGGTTAGACACCATCATATCATAATCATTAGACGTGAGGTCATACTCCTCCAAGTTAAGGTCTTCATCCTCCACCGCAGCTTTACTTTTTGACAGGAGGGCCAACGAACCAAGGCTTGAAACAACGTTTTTCTCCTGCAGTACATTCTTCTCCTGGGACTTGAGAATACCCACCAGTTTCGCCAGAGAATATGATTTAAACTGCTCATGGGCTTTGACTGTAGACACCACTGCTCTCCATTCAGACCTTAGACCATTTAAGAATGTAACCTTCTGCTTGATAAGCTTCCTTTCGATGTCATGCTTGATCATCCTGCTGAGAAGATGATTGAAGCGATCGAACGTCTGGGTCACTGTTTCTTCGGCTCCTTGCCTGAATTCTCCAAACTCCGATAAGAGTAAGGTTTGGATAGAATGTTCAAGATCCTCGTCTGTAGAGTACAGTTCGCGAAGTCTATCCCAAACTTCCTTTGCTGTCGTGCATGAGCTGACCAACTTGAAGGTGTCGGATTGAAGGGCAAATCTAATCAATCTTAACGCCTTGATATTGCACTGGAATTTATCCTTTTCATCTTGTGCAATATCTTTAACATCCTTCAGCAGATCATTGTACTCCTTTTGAGTTTTGATAATCCTGGACGTAGCAGAATGAGAAAAAGGTTCATTAATGATAGCTTCCCATATGAGGTATCCATTATCCTCAGATCCTATCACGTAGTCTTCGAAGTGATGCGCCCAGACTTCATAGTCATGGGTATATAGGATTGGAATCTTTGTCGTCGAACCGATGCTGTTGGAAATATTGATAGGATTTGATTGCGATTCGTCCATTATGAAAAAAAAAAATTGTTAAAAGATCAGATTAGTAATAACTCAGATTAGGGCAAAACAATAAATATCAAGATACGTCAATAATGAGATGACGGCTCAATAAATATCAGTGATTGCGGAAAAACCCTAATTTAACCCTTTTCACAGAAAAGATGTGTATCGATTACACAGCCTCCTGCTCTGATACCAATTGATGAGATTAAAACTTTAATCTATGAAGATCGATTAGATCTTAAACAGGTAATTAATTATAAAAAAACAGCAAGAACACGAAAATAAGAACAAGGCAAGAGTGAATCAATCGTGTCGAATGATTAAAACAAAATCCTCAGAAGAGCTCGATTAAGAACATCAACTGTAGAGGATTGGTAGGTTACAAGAACGATTAAAGAAATCTGTTAATCCTATCGTTATGCTCTGATCTATCGTTTCAATCTTTTTTTTAATATGCATGCAAGCATATACTTATATAATAAACAAAAAGGGCTCTCGGTTGGACAGGCCCAAACCGGAATACAAACTAAATAAATAAACAGCCGAGCCCAAATGACGCAATCTTCAACAAAACTTCAGCCCAACAGACATGGAAGTCCGATGCAACTTTTAGACCATCGTTTTGGTCTTTTGAGACAAGTAGGTCATGCATGCAAGTAAAGATGGGAACTTTATGTGACCAAACTGTCCCTAGAGTCCAGATCTATGACCCCATGGCTAATCTTGAAGTTTTTATGGCTTTTAGGGTTGGATCTAAGCCATTTTGAGTTAGGGTTAGAGCTTATTTCTTCTAGTATGGGTCTTAATGGGTAAAGTCGGAAACTTTACCCTCCTAGATGTGTATTTGGCCCAGATCTGGAATATGGGACTTAGATTCGAAGAATAATGGCTCAATGCATTAAGAAGGCTTAACAGACTGAAGAACTCGACGAGTTCATAGAGGAACTCGGAGAGTTGAGACGAAGTGTCCCAATTATGTTAAAAGGAAGGACTTGACGAGTTCAAGGACAGACTCGACAGGTTGATTTGGAAAGTCCTGATTCTGTTAATGGGAGGAACTCGACGAGTTCATGAAAGAACTCGACGAGTCGAATCGCAATTTCATGATTTCATGATTATGGAAACTCGACGATTTGAAGAGCAACTCGGCGAGTTGGGTCAACTCGGAATGTTGACTTTGACTTTAACCGGGGTTTTGACTTTGACTTTGACTTTGACCAAAGTTGACCCTTAAGGGGTTATGAGTATGAAAGGCTAATTAAAGGAAATCTTTTATTTTTAGGAGTTTGAGTGGGGTTGGTTTCAAAGTCGGAGACTGTTTAGCTACTTTACAAAATTTGAGGTGAGTTACCTTCTCGGTATAAGTGGGTCGAAGGCACCAATGCCAGCCCACTAGTTGTTGTTTGCAGTAGAGATGGTTGTCTTTGTGATAGTTGTCTGCTATGCCATGATCTATTCAGATTTATCGTATGCTATCTTATTACGTGGTAGTGGTAGGGGTGAAATAGTCCCTATATCCGGTTGGAAGGACCGAAGGGGTAGGCTAGCACCTATATGCGGTAGGTAGTATGTGACTTATGTGTTTATGTACTAGGAGGATATGTGGTAGTTACCGGTTAAAAGAGACCGAAGGGGTAGGCCAGCACCCATATATGCTAGTCAGTTACCGGTTGAAAGAGACCAAATGTAACACCGTGATTTCCAAAGCAAAATTTTTCATTTAAATAATCCATTTAATATTAAAACACTTGTTTAAAATCTTATTCATATTCGAATTACAAAACATAGTTCCATTTTCATTTGAATAGACAACCAGGATCCTCCAAAATACAACTCTTTCCTCGGTATGTACAATCGAGCCGATGCCATTCCGCGTTACTGAAAGAACCTGAAACCACATAACATAAATACTGTAAGCACGAAGCTTAGTGAGTTCCCCAATATACAACTTACGCACATACGCCTTTCCAGGCCCTGACCTTCCGGTCCATGTGTCTCAGGGGACTTCCGTCCCTGCTGGGTAAACCTTCCGGTCCTACCCACGCCGACCTTCCGGTCCATCACACAACATATCGCCTTCCGGCCCATAATATAATCGCCTTCCGGCCCATGACATACATAGCACATATAACAAATAACTTACCACATATAGCATACATATCACATATCATATCTGACCTTCCGGTCACACAGTCAAACCCTTCCGGGTACAGTATAATGAGAAGACTCACCTCGCGGACACTGGAAGATAGCAACTCCTGAAATCTCTTGCACTTGATCCTCCGAGCTACAAGCTCCCTGTCTCATCATATATCTCTTTTTAATACTTCTATCTTCCACGCTAACTGACCCTAAAACGTTACACACAGGTCAACTCGGGTCAATGGCCATCTCGACTGGACTCGGCGAGTACCCTGGCGACTCGGCGAGTCTAGTCGTCCTCACCAATTCCTGCATGATCCCTTTCTACTCGTCGAGCATCCCCCTTGACTCGACGAGGTCCTCGTGGAAGAATCGCGGGGCCACCCCGACTCTACTCGCCGAGCCTGAAGAACAAACTCGGCGAGTCCCAGTAAATCTTCAAGCTACTCGCCGAGTCTGATCACCCGACTCGGCGAGTCTACGCCATGCAGTCGATCGAACTGCTTCCTGAGATACATATATTCTCGAATATACAAACATGGGACCTTCTGGACCTCTAAGGGTCCTAATACAAGGTTATAAACGTTGAATAACAACACAACAATCCATCTAGACTCCAAATGGGTTCCATAAACCCTAAATCTATATACACATCAATCACAGGAGAATGTAATCCGAATTATTACCTGAATGATGTACCTTCCATGTCCCCAAACTTCAGAACTCGAACTCCCTGCAGTTCCTTTAGCTAAAACCCTTCTCCTCCTTGCACAACAATTCCTTCAAGGTCACCAATGGCCTTCAAGCTTGCTCTAGCCGCCCCAGTCGCCTAGGGTTCTTCCCAATCGATCAAAAGTCGTGAAATGACGGCATAATAACCCTTATATACGACCCAATACTGAACGGCTAGGGTTTCCGCTGAACAGCGTCGACTCGCCGAGTCCATATCTGGACTCGTCGAGTCCAGTCGTGAACCCGCGACCAAACCTGCGACCCTACTCGGCGAGTCTGGCTCCAACTCGTCGAGTCTCCCCTTTAAAACACCCCCAAAATGCAATTTAACAATACTTGAGATTTTGGGCTGTTACAATTCTCCCCCACTAGAATTAGACTTCGCCCCGAAGTCTCACTCTGAAAATAGCTCTGGCTGTTGCTCCCGCATCTCACGTTTCGGCTTCCCTAGACACTACCGATCTCTTCCGAGGCCGCCACTGAACCAATACCAGAGGTACCTCCTTGTTCCTCAGAACCTTGATCTTCCGATCTCCGACGGCCACTGGCCTCTCGGCGTAACACAGGCTCGCATCCACCTAATCGTTCTCTAGTAGAACCACTGCTGACTCATCTGCTATACACCTCTTCAATTGCGACACATACAAGTGTCATGGATCCGTCCCAATTCCGTTGGCAGCTCCAAACGGTAGGCCACCCTTCCTGCCTTCGCACCTTCACAAAAAGACCCAACATACCCGGGCCCCCCATTTACCCCTCTTCCTAAATCGAAACACCCCGTCAGAAATACGAAGTCGCCGAACTGAATCACATGCTCGTAACGGCGTCTGCCTGCATAACTTTCCTGTTAACTCTAGATGATCACTAACTCTCTTTAACCTGCTGAGTCTGCTCTGTCAACTAAAGCACGAACTCTGAACTGCTCATCACTCTCTGTAATCGGAAATTACCCAAGATGCACTCTGCTCCAAATCTCAACGATCACTCAACCCATAAGGGTTAGGAAACCTTGAACCACCGAATCCCCGATCCAAAGCCCACTTTGCCCATTCCGGACCGACTGAGAGATCCATTCTCCCTCTCAGATCAACTCTCACAAGTTCCCTCTTGCCATCACATACACATACTGAACTAGTCCCAACACTCGCAGGTTGGAAAAACCCGATACACTGATGATATCCTCGAACATCTCCCAAGATGAACCACTAATATCCGTCCTATACCCTGATCAGAATCACACTGAGAATTCAAGATTCTCTATTCCCTTGCATCCTTTCTGAGTCTCGTCAGTCATCCCAACCCGGATGGGTTCCTACTTCACTGCCGCAACACGATGCTCGAAACCATACTTGAAATACTCTAACCATAACTCTGCTCTGCAGCTTTCACTTTCGTGAACTTGCACCCCTTCGGAGTTACACACCTTCCTCTTTTTTTTTTCCAAGGAACCCTCTTGGCCATAATGCCACTCCAACCGGTGCCACGGTGCTCGCCCCAAGCGACACCACCCTTTTTGCGTAACCGCTGTCCACATACTCTGGTTCTCATTGCAGGGGCTCTCAATCTCATGCACTCTCTCCACTCATCAAAATCACTGCCTCAGCTAAACAAGATCAACAATCCCGGGGCCCGACCTTCCAATGTGATCACACTGCACATACACCATCCGTAATCTCAAACTGATCCAGCAATACCAACAGAGTCTCCAGCATGACTGGACCGACTCTCATAACACATACTAGCCACTCGAGGCTATATCTCTGTGGGTCCGTACACCCAACTCTGCGAACCCTCAGGTTCGAACTCTGGGAACCTTCCGGTTCCAACTCTAGAAACATGCACAACATAAATCCCGTGGGATTAACGCAGTACAACCCACCACGTACCTCAACATACCAATACTCTGATCGCATAACCCCGTTTACTTACTCAAGCTTGATCCCGGCCTTCTCTCAGGCCTCCACAGTCAAATGTCCTAGGTCTGTATCCCGCCCCGCATACCCGACACTCGCTCTCGTCGGCCTATACTCTGCGCTGACAAACACTGCTGAATCCCAACAGCTAAGCACCCTCACATACTCATCGATCTCCCGGAGAATTTTCTCATTCTCCCCCACTAAAGCACTGACTAACTGCCACCGATCGTCATTAACGACCTTACAGAACAATCCTGTACAAAGAGAACAATTACACACTGATTGCCTCCCACAAGCACAAGCAACCCTCAGCAAAACACACCTCCTCCCTGATCAACCCACTCACAAGAATCTAGTCCTTCAATCATCCACTCCACGACTGTAGATGCTACCCGACAATCAACCCAGTGCCGCATCTCCCCTAACAACCCCCACGAACGATAACCAAAGGAATCCTCAACAATAACCCATAACCGAACCCACAATCTGCCCAAAGGATGAACACCACATTGAAAACCGCACAAGACTACTGACACTAAAACACCAATTATAACCATACCCAATCATCAGGGAACAACGAATGCCAAAGCGAAAACCTGAAGCACCAATCCATAACCATGCCAGACCCGCGAACAACGAATACCGCATCGAAATCCATACAAGATACTAGCACAAACAATACGCCAAATCAATGCAAGACAATTAAGACATCATGAAAGCATCATACCCGCAGCTGCCTCCGACACTGCTCCGTCTCTCTCTGTCGCACGCAGATAAACACGACCCTGAGCCCTCTGGGGCTCCGCTCCATCCTGTCCTCCTCAAATCCCGGATTGGCACTGACTGCCAACAATCCCGTGCACAGTGCCCCTCCTTTCCGCACTTGCGGCATGCACCACCGGACCCGCAAGCTCCGATGTAACCCCTTTTTACTCGATCATCGACACCTATGGTCTCATGATTTCCTACTGCATCTCTATACTCCACTTATTACTACTCTTGACAATTCTTGCTTTCTTACATACTGCACCCGGTTCTCCCCCACTAGGGTTCGAACCAACACCAATTAGTATACAATCAACCCACGACTATCTTTCACCAGCGAAATCGTACCTGCCCCAGAAAAGTGCTGTGCAACACCCGATAGTCCCTCCCCTTATGAAGTCAATCAATCCCCTATACTCTGAACCTCTAGCTAACTCTCCAAGAACTTCTCATCACGGCTGCCTCTAATCGTTCCAAATCCCATACTGATCTAATACTAAGCGCCTGCACTGCTCGATAACATATCTGGCTCGCAGACTGCACCGCAGCATCATCGTTCCTCTCATCTCGGCTCATCAACCCGTATCCAACGCCGGATTTGTCCCAAGAACAGGGACTTACTCTCAACATAGACGACAACTCTCCGCACTGCAAAACTCGTCTGAACTCTTCACTGCTACCACTATAACCCAACCTGTTATTCTCAATTAGGTGTGGTGTGGTTCTCGACTACCTCAGCCCCAACTGACCGCCTGTTCACGGTAAATCTCTGTCTCGCGGTACACCCGCTACCTGATGCTCTGAGGGAAGTCATTATCGATAACTACCTGCAGGGTGTACTCCCAAATCCAGAACCGAAACACCAGACCTCTCGCGTCTTGCACACGAGCATAAATGACACTACCCACCCAAAAGGTGACCTCTCCTCTGTCGTCTGATTGCTCGACTCAACTGAAATTCTCCCCTGTCTTTGACTCTTACCAAAATACTCTGATAGGCACTTGCCTTTCCCCTCGAGGAACGCCTCTCCGTACTCAATCATGGTCTACAGGCCTGAAACCCATAGCGTCCAATCTCTACCTCATCGGTCATAACCGGATAACAAGATAGCCACAAGCATCATCCACTACGAACCATGGTACTCATCCCATGACATCCCTCCTCAACATGCTTCGGTGTATGGTACCAGAACTATAGCACCACTCCTCAATCTGCTCCAATGTATAGCACTCGGACCACAACATCTATCTCAATCTGTTCCGATGTATGGTGCCCGGACTATAACATCACTCTGTATCCGCTCCGATGTATGGTATCCGAACCATAACATCACCCCTCAATCTATTCCTTAGGACCTTCAGAATGCCCCCTGTATCAAGTATGGGTCCTCTGCTTTCAGTAGTACGGGCCCATACTACCTGCCACATCTACCCATACTTTCCACACGGACCATCCCAAAGTTCCTAAGTAGCTGATAAACCTGCTCTTTCACCCATCTCATCGCGCGTGCTCGCTTTCCAGCGAAATCCGCTACTCTACCAGCGCACTCATCTGGCTAGGTTTACTCCCTAGTCCCTTCCGCTGTCCTCCCACTTCTTTGCTATCAGCTGCTGAAGAGTTCCTAATGATGCCAGCCCTCTACTTCCTGAGTATCGTCATACTCACTTAGTAGCTGACTCCCATCATCGATAACTCCACAAAGCACAAAGCAAGCAGCATTCGAGCATTGAAGCATACATAGGACTCCCCATTTGTGGTAGCTCCACCTTCTCGGCTCATCCTCGGAAGTACCTCTGTACCCCGTAGCTTTACCCCTTGTGCGTTCTAACTAGATACTCTCACTCATCACATACACACAAAAGCATAACGCACATATAACAGCAAACCCTAGACTAAGGCATCACAAATCAGGCCACTCTAGTCCTAAGATATGAAATACCTAGCCTGTCTCTAGCACGCAATAATATCTCATAAAGTGCATAATAGATACTTCATAATACAAAAGTAAGGGTACTTTGGGAAATCACCGTTTGGCTCTGGCTGATTGTACACACTGCTCTTTCTTGCTTTCTCTTTGAACTCTTATTCACTTTTAGAAAACTATTTATTTGAAAACCTTTTCTTAATTCCTCAGTTTGAGTCCAGACTCACCCGTAGGCGCGTCCGAATCCCTCAAACCAAGGCTCTGATACCAATTGTAACACCGTGATTTCCAAAGCAAAATTTTTCATTTAAATAATCCATTTAATATTAAAACACTTGTTTAAAATCTTATTCATATTCGAATTACAAAACATAGTTCCATTTTCATTTGAATAGACAACCAGGATCCTCCAAAATACAACTCTTTCCTCGGTATGTACAATCGAGCCGATGCCATTCCGCGTTACTGAAAGAACCTGAAACCACATAACATAAATACTGTAAGCACGAAGCTTAGTGAGTTCCCCAATATACAACTTACGCACATACGCCTTTCCAGGCCCTGACCTTCCGGTCCATGTGTCTCAGGGGACTTCCGTCCCTGCTGGGTAAACCTTCCGGTCCTACCCACGCCGACCTTCCGGTCCATCACACAACATATCGCCTTCCGGCCCATAATATAATCGCCTTCCGGCCCATGACATACATAGCACATATAACAAATAACTTACCACATATAGCATACATATCACATATCATATCTGACCTTCCGGTCACACAGTCAAACCCTTCCGGGTACAGTATAGTGAGAAGACTCACCTCGCGGACACTGGAAGATAGCAACTCCTGAAATCTCTTGCACTTGATCCTCCGAGCTACAAGCTCCCTGTCTCATCATATATCTCTTTTTAATACTTCTATCTTCCACGCTAACTGACCCTAAAACGTTACACACAGGTCAACTCGGGTCAATGGCCATCTCGACTGGACTCGGCGAGTACCCTGGCGACTCGGCGAGTCTAGTCGTCCTCACCAATTCCTGCATGATCCCTTTCTACTCGTCGAGCATCCCCCTTGACTCGACGAGGTCCTCGTGGAAGAATCGCGGGGCCACCCCGACTCTACTCGCCGAGCCTGAAGAACAAACTCGGCGAGTCCCAGTAAATCTTCAAGCTACTCGCCGAGTCTGATCACCCGACTCGGCGAGTCTACGCCATGCAGTCGATCGAACTGCTTCCTGAGATACATATATTCTCGAATATACAAACATGGGACCTTCTGGACCTCTAAGGGTCCTAATACAAGGTTATAAACGTTGAATAACAACACAACAATCCATCTAGACTCCAAATGGGTTCCATAAACCCTAAATCTATATACACATCAATCACAGGAGAATGTAATCCGAATTATTACCTGAATGATGTACCTTCCATGTCCCCAAACTTCAGAACTCGAACTCCCTGCAGTTCCTTTAGCTAAAACCCTTCTCCTCCTTGCACAACAATTCCTTCAAGGTCACCAATGGCCTTCAAGCTTGCTCTAGCCGCCCCAGTCGCCTAGGGTTCTTCCCAATCGATCAAAAGTCGTGAAATGACGGCATAATAACCCTTATATACGACCCAATACTGAACGGCTAGGGTTTCCGCTGAACAGCGTCGACTCGCCGAGTCCATATCTGGACTCGTCGAGTCCAGTCGTGAACCCGCGACCAAACCTGCGACCCTACTCGGCGAGTCTGGCTCCAACTCGTCGAGTCTCCCCTTTAAAACACCCCCAAAATGCAATTTAACAATACTTGAGATTTTGGGCTGTTACACCAAAGGGGTAGGCCAACACCCTGATATGTTAGGCGGTTACCGGTTGAAAGAAACCAAAGGGGTAGGTGAGCACCCGGATATGCTAGGCAGTATGTGATTGTATGGTATGTGGTATGATAGGGGAACTCATTAAGCATTTTGCTTATGGTTTTAAGTTTTGATTTCAGGTACTTCTTCTTCAAAAGGAAATGAGTCGTCATGACTACAATGTATCACACCATGATTTCCGCACACGAGATCTTTGGGAGTTATATTCTGATTTTGTTTTATCATAACATGTTTTGACTATCGATACATTGGTTTTGATATGAGTTGATACTATGGATGCTTTTAGATAATTGGTTTTATAATTATTAATTTAAAAATTGAAATTTTGGATGTTACAAGCGATGTTGATTTCTGCCATTCAAGGATCACATAGAAATCATTGTGGCTTCGAGAGTATACTTAATCAAGCTAAAAGACTCCATACCACGTAAGAACACCAATCATATTCTCCAAGATATTTCACTATACTTAGAGTAAAATCAAATATGGAAATGATAGTATTCAAAAAATTCACACAAATTAAATTTAGTCAGACCCATTAATAAAGTCCTTATGGTAAGCTAAGTATGAATGGTCACACTTCAATTATAGGACTTCATTATTATAGAAATGAGATTCTAATTTCGATTTAGTATTTGGATATTAGAGCATTATGATAACATCTATTACATAATATTTTGATATATTTGGATATGATCATGACATCAATACTTGTTGTGTTATATATTAGCATGTTTAATCCTTGAGTAATTTTATTATTCTAAAAGTTTGTAGTTGGTTATAATTATGGGAGAAATTATGAAGTAAGACTATATGAATTGGATTCTTTGACTCTCACTAGATGAAAGTAGGCAAATGGTTGTAAACAAGTTTCGTAGGTACTTGTTAGAGAACTAATATTGAACTGACCCACATCAAAATCACTAATGGAGTGTTGTCATGAGTGATACCTGATAAAAGGTACAATCTTTGTATCCTTAGCACTTGAGCTACATAGTGGGTCTTAAGTGTAGGGAGTAATATGCTTTGATATGGCCAAATAGTGATCTTTAAGCAGGAAATTATAAAAGCCATATTTAGGTATTGTATGAACTATGCAAAGGGCTTATGTAATCAAGATTGGATTTATTCTTCTAATGTTCAACATGATGTATGTGACAAAGGGATAATTGATAACTTACCTTATACACCAATTGAAGCTTTGAGCTTCTAAGGAATTGGATGTTTATAGAATGACACAAGGTCATATATTACTAGGGGTAGTGAATAGTTGTTAGACATTCTCCACTATCTATATCATTTTATAACGAGTCTTGTGAAAGTGGTAAATGAAAGAGATATATATATATATATATATATATATATATATATATATATATATATATATATATATGCCAAAGAGTCATTATGAAATGATATTTTTGTTGGATTAATGTCTAAGTCCATAACTATATATGGTATGTACTTGACCCGACCCGGCATGGTCCATTTGGGTTGCACTTCACCGACACAATTTATATGGATAATCTTTTGAGAATAGTATGTTTATGATTAATATTAATATATTATAAGTTCTAATATATTAATATGGAATCATATTATTTAATTAGTATTGATCAAGAATTAATTTATAATTAATTAAGTGATCAAAAGGAACTAATTAAATATGAACTCTTATATATATGGAATGGGCCAAGTTCATTTAGGTTGGGCTAAGCTTTCATAGATAGTCCATGAAGTGTTTAACCCATGGATCCTAGGAAATGAAAGGTCATGGGTATTAGGGTTTAATCCTAATCCTCCACACTATATAAAGATGTCCTTGGTTGGTGAAATTGGCACTAGTGTGGTACACTAAGAAGGGCTAGCCAATTTCACTAGAGAGAACCAAGTATCCATATTATCTAAAGTCTTCCAAGGTGTCTTGGTGATTTGTGATTCCACTTGAGGCTTCCACACTATTGGGGCTAGGCTCTTAAAGCTTGAAGACATCAAGCTACATCAAAAGGTATGTCATCTAACTAGTACTTTGTAGATTAAGAACATCATAATATGCTAGTTAGGATTAAAGCCTTGGAAAGTTCTTATTTGCATGTATAATAGAGAAAACATAGATCCAAGGTTTATAGGGTTGCATGTACACCATAGGAGTGTTAGAATGCTCAAAAACCCAACAGTGGTATCAGAGCCACGGGTTGTTTTCTGTTATATTGATGCAAATATTTTATTTTCAAAGTTGAAAAAAAACATGAAGTTCGTCAAATTTTAAGATAATTACTTGTTCTTGTGAAAAACTAATTATTTGTAAAATTTGAATAATTTGCTTTATGAGTTGAATTAGGTCAAATTTAATAAAAGATAAAATGATATGATTATTTTATTAGTTTTAAAAGTTTGATCTAAAGAGTTTTATTTTTTGAAACCTCCATAAGTTATGGATATGAAAAGGTTTTAAAAAAAAATTGATTCAAAGTTTTTATGGAGTTACAAAATTTGGTGTTAATGTTTTAAAGGATTCCATAACTGAAGAATAAGTTATGGATCACCAAAAGTTTTTTGTGTTACCTTGTTTTATGAGTGAATTTAGATTAATGAATAAAATTATGTGATAGTTGGTTTTAATCCAAATTAATCTAAAAGAAGTTCATAAAATGTGTTTATGTAACTTATAAGTCACATTTATGAATCTTAAAACTCATAAAAGTTGGCAAAGGTTACAAAAATGAAGAGTCTAGTTCTAATTAAAAGGTGTTATGACTCCATAATTTGTCCTCAAGTTATGGAGGACCAAGAGTCTCTTCATTAAATAATAAATTAAAAAAAAAGTGTAACCTTAATTAATTCCATAAGTTATAAAATAAAGAAAAAGTTAATTCTTTTATTAGTTTAAAGTCTTCCATAACTTGTCCTCAAGTTATGAAACTTGAAGAGTTTTTGGATTAAAACTACTTTAAACACAGAAGTTATGAAATTAATTAGTTTTGAATAGTTTCAAAACTTGTCCTCAAGTTTTGGAATTTGTAAAGTTTCTCTTATGAATACTTTAATTCCAATTTAGCCCTTAGAATTTTAAAGAGTTAAAATTCAACTCTTATACTTTATAATATTATAAGTTAATAATAATAATAATATATATATATATATATATATATATATATATATATATATATATATATATATATATATATATATATATATATATATGTATAAGAGTAAAGTCAGTCTTACCGCTAGTACGCCTCATTCACGAAGCCGGTCTATAAGGTGGGTATAAGGTTGTTGCCTATAAAATGGAAACTTAATGGGTGTCCACTCTCACCCACCGCTTGCTTGACTGGTGGAGGGTCGTTAGTCGAACGGGTTTGACAGGACTATAATTCTCCCTTCATTAAAAGTATTAATGATAAATACTAAGTAACTAAACTCTTAATAATACCCAATCTTAGTTACTTAGGAAAATGTGAATAACGTGCTAATCCATGAAATTACACTTTGCACTTTGTTTAATTCGGTTAGTGGAGCGTGTGTGGTTAACCGGCACACTAACTCGTATTTAACGAGGTAGGTAAAGGGTAACTTAATGTTTATCATAGTATCGATGGAGCGTGTGTGGTTAACCGGCACATCGATTGAGGGGTAAACACTTAAGGGTACCAAGTAATTTGCATGGTTACTTCACACCTTGTTTTGTGATCCTCGGCATCCCAGTCACAAAACCTAAAGGGCACACTCGAGATTGAAACATGCCTTTGAACAGTTCAATGAATCTCAAAGATCTAGGAGTTTCAAAACCAATTAAAACCTAATAATACATTTCGTTTATCTTAATGGAAATTGGTGAATCGTCATTCACCTACCTTCAAATATTTTATAGCTTGGATTACGGCATCCCTCTTCTGAGTTATAAAATAGTTTGTTGGGTCCTAGCCTCAATATTTCATATTGGGTGTCATATTAAGGACTTTAAAATCAACTATCTTGAATATCTCCCAAAAGATGTCTGGTTTAGACATTTATGATCTTCCCAAATCTCTTGAAACAAGCTTTCCTAAATGAAGATGATGTCCCTTGGAAATCATACTTCTTTCACATCCTTCAATTATTCTCCCTAACCCACAAGTTCAAGGTCACTCAAGTCCTATTGGCAAGGCAAGGTCTAGGTGTGATCACATCTTGGAGATGTAGTCACATATTGACAAGCCGGGAGAGTTGGGTGTCAAAGTCCTGAGAAAGTTAGTGGTTCAATCACTTTCTAAGTCACATAGTGAGTTCCTTTGGGAAACCTATGAAACAAACTATGACAAGACCCTTAATGATCATATCTATTTGTTAAGATCAACTTCCTTAAAACTTGATGGACATTGACAATAGTGACACAGGAAATCCAGGAAAGCATTCTCTTCCCAATGGAAAAGGATCGTCCATAGTCAACTCGGTTGACCAAATGGTAAAGAGAAAAGCTAAGTCTATGATAGTCCCGTGTACCATTATCAAAGGCTCTATATGTTTATATTGCCAAAGGAAGGGGCATTGGTTGCGAAGCTGCCAAATTTACCTAAGGATGTTAAAGTCAATAAGTTTGACTCTACTTCAGGTAAATTCCACTATCTAACTCTGCTAAGTTTCTATTCTGAGATTCCTAATACATGATGTGACTGGGTCACATGGTGATGTTTTAAGAATCAAAGAAAAGTGAAGAAACTTAAAGAAAAAATATGCTGAATCTGATGGCGTAGATGGATTTCTATCGCATAGTTTGAAAATCGGATTCTTGAGCTACTCCTTAGGAGTTATGAGATATTGCTTAGGAATAGATAACAACAAGTTTTCATATGGATTGTAAGGACAAGTTCTTCCGCAAAGTTTTTAAAATAAAAGGAAAATTTTTGATTTTATTTATTTTAAAATATCCTTACAATGGCATCTGTGGAAATTTTTGTTGCTTATAAGATTCCATTAATCGCAAGAGTGGAAGTATGAAATTGATTCTTTCATTTGTGGTAATGTCTAAATTTACTAAATAAGAAAAGATTCTCATCACCCAAGTTTCAATTGGACCGGAACTTGGAATCATGCAAGTTGTATAGCATGATGAATGAGAACTTTCAAGTATTAGAAAATTGAGACTAACTACTTGTTCACATGGATGTGTGAGTCAAGTAACGGACTAAGGGATCGAGTACACATTCTTGTGCACTGATTAAGTCCACCACAAAAGATCGATAAGATTATTCGTCATAATTTACTAAAGCTTAGTAAATATGGTTATACTTACAGGCTAAAGTGTAATTCTGAGACATTGGAAAAGTTTCAATGTATGGCAGAGCGAATAAGAAGAATCAAATTAGGTAGAAGGATAAAAGTTTCTCAAATCTGAAAAGATGGGAGAGAGTACTTTCGTATCAGTTTTGTGATCATCTTAATGATTTAGAGACCTTATCACAATTCATCCTCTAAGAGCCTTCTTATAGATAAGAAGAGGAACTTGAATTGTTGAAGTGGTTAAATCAAGAAGATGATTCATACTTTGTTCTAAAAACAATTCTTAGAGTTATACTCTAAGATTGTAACTTGAGTGACATGTCTTAAAGAAGGTTTAAAACTCTTGTACATTTGAAATTGGTAAGTTGTGATGTTTTGGATAAAACAAAGACCAACTAAGGCCAATTGTGTGAAGTGTTTGTCTTGATTAGAATCCGCATTATCTCTTGGATGTTTGACAAGGGAGTCTTATATGTCAAGAGGACAGTGGGAGTCTTAAAGGTCTTGAAAGTCTCAAGAACTAATCAAGAATAAACCTGAAGTTCTTCACTAGCACACGACTTGAGGTTTATAACCTATCGTGTTGACATATTCTGTGCCTATTCCAGTTAAAGTTGGCTTTGCATATGAGTTCTTAGAGTTCTCAATTTGTTGCACAACTTCTTGGAAGCAATGGCAGGCCCTTGAGCTGCCAGGTGCCAAGAAATTAAGATTGAGTTCAGTCCATATGAGTTTGGAGTTGTCATTATCCCCGTCTTTTGAGTATGGTTTTGATAATTCACATGGATAAGAACACATACACCATTAAATCTAAGTGTCATAAGGTTTCTCTCCGATTCATGAAAATGATGGTGAGGAAACACTTTCACTAAGTAGAATTTAGCTAGATAGCAATTGTGATATTTGCATTCTCAAAGTCGTTAGTGGAGTGTGTGTGGTTTATCGGCACACTAACCTGGACTTGTGAGAAGTAGCAAAAAGGTCTAACCATTATGATTACAACATCCCTCTTCATAATTGTTTAGACACACAAGTGTGCTATCTAAGGGAAGGTGTATGCTTTTGATTAAGTTTTATCAAAACAATCTAGTATCAGAAATATGAACTTTGATAAGAAAGTCAGCTGATTTCTGAGTACATGTCAAAGCTAGTGGGAGCATAAGTGTTATGATAATAATCATCATGTTAGTGGGAGCATGATAATTATGATAAGTATTGCAAGTTAGCAATGTTAATTATAGAAAACAAAAGTTTCAATTGGGAAAGAGTTGTTTTGCTATAATTAAGGGAGAGGAAATTATACTTCATCTCAAATCTATAGGCTTAGATCGTGAGGTTTTAATCATTTAGTCAAGGATATATATATGAATTTCATGTTGGAATGGCTCAACATAAGGAAATTTTGTATATGAGTCCATTATACTTCATCTCAATAGATCGTGAGGTTTTAATCATTTAGTCAAGGATATATATGAATTTCATGTTGGAATGGCTCAACATAAGGAAATTTTGTATATGAGTCCATTATTTGCGTTCTAAAATTCAATTATGATTACGGCATTCCTTTTCATAATCTGAATTATGAGAACTTGGCAAATTGAAATGGAAATGTTTTATGATTACGGCATCCCTTTTCATAATCTGAATTATGAGAACTTGGCAAATTGAAATGGAAATGTTATAGCAAAAGACTGGTTTAGTCTTTATGTGAGACATCATGAATCGATTCTCATATGCTTCAGATATAGGATCGATTACATGTGCTATATTCATCCTTTCTAAAATTTTCCAAATGCCTAGGGCATTAAGAAGGGAAAGGATTTAGAACTGGATATGACTAAAAGGATTAAACAATTGTCGAGGACAATCTAAGGTTTACCAAAGATTGATTGCTCAAGGACAGTTGGAAGTATAGTGATAATTCTGGAAGGACCATATTGACATAATCTGTAAGGAGGCAACTCTTGGTCAGAAGTGATAGTCAAAATGGAATCTGGAAATGTTTCAAAGTTAGAATTTTCAATATGTGTAAGATTAAGGAAACTTAATGCAAGAAGGATGTTTCCAAGGAGCTGATCTCCTTTGGAATACTCTGTAATGATTGTTGTCAAGTCTTTCTGACTTTGTGCATAATCATTACAAGAGGATCAATGCATATAAGTTTAGAATCTAACAGATTTCAGTAAATTGCATGAATTTGGAATTCTTGCATTTGCAGTAAGGATTTGGGAGTGTGAAAAGAGAATCATTGAAGTTATGTTCAATTGATCTAGTTCACAAAGTAAAGATCATAGACAAACTTAATATGCATACTTGGTGTGTGGCATGACTAGTGTTTTGAAAAAAACATAGTGTACATGCTCGGAGCATGGGACAACTATTGTTTTAAATTCAAGAATAAAGTTGATAGCTGAAACAGTATACAATGAATAATGTGTAATCATATGGTGATAAATAAAAGGTGTTTTATTTATGTTCATAGGGTTTGATACCATATTGGATTCAATTATTATTGTGTTTCACTTTGCATGTTTTGACTTCCCGAATAAACTGGGTTATTCTTCCGGAATGACTAAGTTATTCAAACCATCCACAGTCGGCCATATGTTGGAAGTAGATATGAATTAAGACTGTCATGGGTTGGCTTGTAGAGGTCTAAGGTGTTGGACAAAGGGCTACAACACTCATGAGTGCTCATAAGTTCTGAGTATTGGATTCAACCCGCGCTCATTGGAATCACTTCATGGATTTTATCACGAGTGATCATGAGATGATAATATCTTATATTCTTCAAACCTAGAGATATAAGTTGTTACTATGAGTTGGTTGTACATTGATTGCACGAAAACGCATTTGGTAACTCGGTGCTATAAAACGTGCCTTTGTGTATGATTCAACAAGTAGTAGAAGAAGCCATATGAGTCGAAGTTTATCCATTCCTTTTACCTTCGGGATAAAAGCGATATCTGTGGGCCCCTCGATGATTTGATGATGACAAATGGAAGTGCTCGGCCGAGCCAGGACTGATTTGATTTGTTCAATTAGTCAGTCGTCATAAATCGGAAATCGGGAAACAACAAATGGATAGAGAGAATGATTATAATCCATGTCTCAGTCCATATGATATCTAGAATGGAGGAATATATGATCCCTTATCTAATGGACAAGTTCGTTGACAAGATCAGAGTTCGACAGCGGCTTTAAGAGCTACGATTGCCAGTTAGGTTTGAAGTCATACGCAATAATAGTTTTAGACTTATCCAAGTGGGAGACTGTTGGATTAATGTCTAGGTCCATAACTATATTTGGTATGTACTTGACCCGACCCGGCATGGTCCATTTGGGTTGCACTTCACCGACACAATTTATATGGATAATCTTTTGAGAATAGTATGTTTATGATTAATATTAATATATTATAAGTTCTAATATATTAATATGGAATCATATTATTTAATTAGTATTGATCAAGAATTAATTTATAATTAATTAAGTGATCAAAAGGAACTAATTAAATATGAACTCTTATATATATATGGAATGGGCCAAGTTCATTTAGGTTGGGCTAAGCTTTCATGGATAGTCCATGGAGTGTTTAACCCATGGATCCTAGGAAATGAAAGGTCATGGGTATTAGGGTTTAACCATAATCCTCCACACTATATAAAGATGTCCTTGGTTTGTGAAATTGGCACTAGTGTGGTACACTAAGAAGGGCTAGCCAATTTCACTAGAGAGAACCAAGTATCCATATTCTCTAAAGTCTTCCAAGGTGTCTTGGTGATTTGTGATTCCACTTGAGGCTTCCACACTATTGGGGCTAGGCTCTTAAAGCTTGAAGACATCAAGCTACATCAAAAGGTATGTCATCTAACTAGTACTTTGTAGATTAAGAACATCATAATATGCTAGTTAGGATTAAAGCCTTGGAAAGCTCTTATTTGCATGTATAATAGAGAAAACATAGATCCAAGGTTTATAGGGTTGCATGTACACCATAGGAGTGTTAGAATGCTCAAAAACCCAACAATTTCTAGATAATATATGATCCTAAAGGGTCACACTAACAACAACTTGATATAATTGATTATTTATTAGAAATTGATTTTAATAAATATTCAATAAACTCTTAGAATTAATTGGAAATTATTTATTTCTTGGATATAAATAATTTTCATTAGCAAGTAACATAATATATCATTTGGTATGATTTATTAAGTCATTACAACATTTTGGACTATGAAGACTCTTTTGTCTTTTAGCAAAAAGACAAATTTTATAACTTATAAACTATTATAAAAGATTTATAATTTTTGGCTCTTTCTCTTGCTTAGAACTGTAGCATGCTTCCAGAAAACATGTTATGGTCTTTTTAAGGCATGGCTTGGAAGTGTAGGGAACATGTACTTGTAGATTCATAAGTGCTAGAAGGGTTAAGAACTCTTGGATAAAGATTAGGCGTTATGAGAAAGGATTTAATTTTTCTTTCATTCATTCTTGTGAGCCATAACATGCATAAGACACACAAGCTCCCTCCCTCCCTTACCCTCTTTCTCTCTCTCTCTCTCTCTCTCTCTATCTATCTATCTATCTATCTATCTATCTATCTATCTATCTATATATATATATATATATATATATATATATATATATATATATATATAGTCTTGCTTTACAGTTGAAAGAACACTTGCATTTTTGTTCTCTTTAAGTTCATACTTGGTTATGAACTTAAAGCTTAAGAGTATATGAGTTTATAGAATAGCATCTACATCAAGTTGAAGTATTGTTGGTGTCAACAAAGCGAAGAGTTCTACTCACATTCTTCTACAACTTCCAAACCTCTCCTTGAGGACTCAAAGATGATAAAGGTTGTTATCTTCTTTTTCTTCTTCTTCATCATCATCATCATCATCATCATCATCATCATCATCATCATCTTCTTCTTCTTCTTCTTCTTCTTCTTCATGTTTGGTTGTTTTCTTCTTTCTAAACTTTGCAAGAAGATCCGTAATGGGTATAAACTAGTTTTATGTTTATTCAATTTTTATGTTCTCCCGTTGCTAAAATCTTATGTTTTTTTAAACTATTCTTGAATAAAAATCCAAATGTTACAAGTTGTGACTATAGCCCAAGACAACAACTTTGATCATGATTATGTTGATACATTTCAAGACAACCACATTAATGATAATGAATATCTTGATGGTCACCACCACTCAATAAAGTTTTCATAATCAATATTCTGAAACATCATTTTATCACAGTATTGGTTCACCACCACTAAATAAATATCGATGGTATCCAAAGAGGAAATTAGAATCCAAGTTGATCTCTAAGAAATTAAAGAGCCAAATAACTAAGGACCTTATGTTGGCACTAGTTTTTAGCTAGAGGTATAAAATCCCATTTTGACTCAACAAAGGGTTGTTGATGAATCTGACATACCTCCAAATCATGTCCGAAGATCTGATGGAGTACGTCATGCACCTGAATTTTATGGGTTATTCTTATTGAGGTTGACGAGTCACTGATAGATCATAACAGGCATACCATTTATCATCAAAAATTGTCTTTGACTTCTGAATAATATGCATACACAAAGTATTAACAAAAGCTCTTCTAGTCGAAAGATGATTTGAGTTGTCAAATTGTGTAGCAAGTGCTTTACCCCACTTTTGGCATTTATAAAATAGTTATATGTACATTATGTCCCATTTGGTACCCATGCATATTGTTTGGAATTTGGTGATCGAACCTCATTGAGGAAATAGGTACAAGAATTGAATCAATCTGATTATTGTTCAAACGACTTCACCAAATCTGTAACATTAGCTACCTTCATAAACCAAATTAAAGCAAAAAAAAGTCAAAATTTATTCCTTATGTGTGCCAAAACACATCATTCTCGACCCCAAAATTCTCAATTAATGCCCATAATGACCGATTCTCCTAATCTGGTGATAAATTCAAGACAAATAGAAGAAAAACAAAATCCAACGTTATTTCTCCTTTGGGCCAAAACACGACTCGTGATCCCATAATTCTCAAACAATGTCGATAGTGGTTGATTATCCCATTCTGTCGAGAAAATTATGAAATAATACATACTTAAAGGCTTATTTACATCATTTTAAATTCGAATAAAAGGGATGGGCACGTTATCCTAATCTTGCAAAGACCCCAACATTTTTAATCCACCTCCCATTTCGCCTATAACCACCATCAACCCATGATGTCTTTCAAATTGATTAGCCTTATACAGTTATACGTCATAACTGAAAGATACAACAAGAAAGAAAAAGAAAATACTTTAAAATAAACAAGCATAATTGATAATCAAACTAGTGACCAACACGAGTAGTGGCTAGCGTTGTGATTGTCAACGGATACTCTTCTCTTTTGATATGTATGTCTTATTACTTGTATTTAAGAATCACCGTTAAGATAGTCCAATGGTGATTATTTAATAGCTAACTAGTTGTGAGACTTATATATTATACGTGTTAATTAAAAAACGTTAATTATAAAGGTCTAAATATTAAACATTTTTAAAGTAAAATTCTGGAATACATACGACCCAAAAGGTAAAATAAGATAGTACTTCAATCTATATTAATGAAAGATTGAAGTACTATTGACATACTTAAAAAAAAATAATGAATAAGTAATTCAAAATTGGATGTCCTATTGCTAAGTTTAGCATCATTGTTTAAAATTACTATTTTTAATCCATCTTTAGTTTTAAATCTGGACAACGCAACATATAACTATCAATACGTGAATATTGGTTGTCTAAAAAACTTCGAAATTTGAAGAACAAATCTGAAAACCGATTAACAGTTCTGGAATTTCTAGCAAAAATTTAATTTTGTACTTAAATCTAACAAAAAATGTTAAAATAATATAGTGAATGTGAATTGTATACAATATTAAGGCATAAAATCAAAATATTAGATTTAAAACTGTAACATTAAACAATTCGAAATAGGCATTCAAACATAAACAGAAAGAATTCTTTGAAAAAAAACCTTCGAAATTTGAAGATCAAATCCGAAATGAGACATTCGGTAGTTAGTGGTTATTTTTTCAAAACCAATAAAATGGTTACTTTCTTTTAAAAAACTCATTTATAATGGTTGGTTTACTCAATATCATTTTTTAGATACAACAAATGGGACCTTAATGTTTTTAAAACAACATTTAACATTTCTCCATTTCATGTATATCTAAAACTAATACTTCGTCTTCATTTGAAGCAACGAAGATAATATAAAAGTAAAACAAATTAAATATCTATTAATATTAAGTCATTAAGATACTTTGCAACTCTTAAAATATTAAAAAAAATTACATGTTATAACTCGATATAATTTATAGTAAATTATGTCATTAAGCTAATTGTTTAGGAACTTGTTTGTACATAACATAAAATCAAAATCAAAATTAAATTTTACCATGTCATAGTTAGTACTAGTGAGTTGTAACAAATTATGTCATTAAACTAATTTATGAATTTTGAAACTCGAATGAAAACATTAATGAAATTGAGGTCTATATATTATGACGTTTATTACAATTATTACATATAATTACTATGTGTGTTTTAATAAAATATTATGTTGAAAAAAATTAATTTAAAATAATCATAAAATTATATGTTGGGATATCATGTTGTAAAATATATAAAATTATGACATGTAAAAAATATCTTTATTTATTAGAATAAATATCCCAACATAATTGACACACGTTTGAATCTAAGTTGTTCCAAACTTATATTTACATTTCAATTAGGGAAATTACTTATATAGTTATAGTTATATATAGGAATGAAAACGTAATATAATCTAAAAACGAATCGCATAAAATTTCATAATATTGCAATAACATTATGAGTGTAGTATTGGGCAAATGAATAAAACCTAAAAACGAGCTAGAGTGATGATGATGGTTGGGCGACTTGTACTTCTTCGTAACAAACACTAAATCTCATGACATCATACAAAACACCAAAAAACAATGAAAAACAAACCAAAAGATTCGTTTCAAATCACCCCAAACAAATGATGATAACAAATATAATGTCACTTTATTTTTAATATTGGATTGTTTGTGAGAAACCGTATGTTCTTTTATCTTTGGATCATAATTTATTCTAATGTTCATGAGTTGAAAATATTACTTCTAATTAACAAATAGTTGGCGAAAACATAAAATTAAGGCGTTGGAGTAATCTTGGTCATTGTTTTCCTTTCCATACAACATTTACATCTTTAATATTTTTTTTTTACTTCTCGTTAGGATGGACAAAGTCGATATACTTTGGAGGTTTTGGGTTGGTGGTACTGTCCAAAAATCAAATCCGAGTAGAGACCGGTTCCGGTGGAATGGTCTTCAGCGGGTTCTTTAGGTCATTGCTTCTCTCTCTCTCTCTCTCTCTCTCTCTCTCTCTCTCTCTCTCTCTCATTGTCCTTGTTTACTTGTATCGTATGTTGTTTTGTATGTTTTTAATTGACTAAGTTGGAAAATAATGAATTTATATGCGTTAAAGGTTGAGAAAAAAAATTACAAATTAAAAATTAAAAAAAAAAAAAAAGACAATTGATATGACAAATAGGTTGGGAGTGGTCCATTCGCTCCACCCTTATTGCATGTATTTTCTTTGAGATCTACTGACCAACTTTCTGCAGGATTTAGTATATATGCTTTTATTATATGTGTATGTTTATTGCTTGCATTTGTCCTCTGTTTGGTGTTATTCGGTCATTTTAATTTGTTTTCGTTTGGTGTTATTCGGTCCTTGTTAGCAACATGTTGTAGCAAAACAAACAACAAAAGTTAATACTAACAACGTTCTATGAGATACCAATGATAGAAAGTTATCTTAAACAAAATATTCATTTATGCTATTTTTTTAAGCCATTTTTGGTACCTAGATTGTGAAAATGCATAAAATATGTATTTATGTATATGTCATACATGCAAAAATACCTAAAGGTACCTGTAAAAAATACTTGGTAGGCATGTGTTTTATGGTATGCACAGTACAACCTACAAAATACCATAAGTTATCTAAATATAGCCAACAATCATTTTTCAATAAATATAGAAGAAATAATAACAAAAAATCCCAAAAACCCGTTTAGACACAACAAAATTATGTAAAAACTCATTTTCGCACAGAGTCCAACAAAATGGATCTTTTTTTTTTCCGTCAATTGTTCGAGTTTAAGATTCAGTTTTCAAGTTCAACTTAACAGAGAAAAAAAAAATTAGTGAAAGTGAAAACAAAGTAAATTCTTTTTTATTCTCGGGTTCATTAAAGAAAAAAAGTGAAAGGGAATTGAATAATCACTTTCTTTTCTAATTTTCTTTCTAATTTGGAAGGATTTAAAAAGAAATAATAAAATGTTTAATTTTTCTTTCATTTCTTTTAAACTCAAGAACACAAAAGACAAATTTCTTTTATTTTCTTTACTTTTTTTCTTTCTTTTCTTTACTAAAACATGGGAACAATGGCGAAAGCAAATAATTTATATGAATATGGAGTATAACTTAATAACATTATTTTGCAAAAATATAAAAAAAGTTTTTTTTTTTTTTTTTTTTTTTTTTTTTTTTTTTTTTTGCATATTATATGAGCATAATTTAATAACATTATAAAAACAAACTAAATTCTCTAAAAAAAAATCTATATATTGTCCTATTACGGTAATGCTATTTAGAATGTTTCTGATTGCGAAAGTATGACCGACCACTTTCGATTCATTTGGGTTTGCTACATAAGTGATGCACATTGGCTTTTTACGATCTGGTCTTGAAACAATCCGGTCTTTTAAGGACATGTCTTGAAATTGTTCGATCCCGGATGGTCATATTACGAGTCTTTTTGAGACTGGTCTCGAACTTTTTCGTCCGGTCGCATGGTCTTTGTGTTAATGGTGTAGCCATATTACTACCTTCTCCCACCTACATAAATTTGAGTGTATATATATATATATATATATATATATATATATATATATATATATATACACACACACACAAAAGACTAGGAACATGAATTGTCATATGACCCGTCCATTACAAATTTCAAATTCTATACGAAAAGAATACCTTTTGCTACATTCATTGTTATAGTTTTCTTATCATTGTAAGTATTTTGCTATTGTTCATATTTTATAAATTATGTGGCCAACCATAAAATAAAATATTGGCTACGCCACTGTTTTGCATGTCTTTTTCGGTACGGTTTTAGTGTTTTTTCTTTTCTATTTCAGTGTTTTTCAGTGCTTTTGGGACTGGTCTTTATACAGTCTGTTTTTTTAGACCGTCCTCGGTCTGACCGTTTTCAGCCCGGTCTTGTTTTAGACCGGTTCGGTTTCAATCTTTTTTCAAAACTTATTTGCGACTATTCTATTTTCCGATCCGATCTTGTTTTACACCAATTTGATGCTAGTTTGGAAAATGCCTTAGGTTTTGTCTAAATCTTAAAAATTGTTCTATATCTTTGGTTATATTTGTTTTTTCTCTACATTGAAAAGATAGATAGACATGACAAAGCCATATGGGATGGTTTCATTTGTTTGAAATAATATTTTTTTGTTAACCTTTGAGCTTATTAATTAGTCCATACCGTTTGCTTGCATTTTTAGGGATATTCATCAAAATACCAAAATGATTAATGTCATTAGCCTAATGTTTTTGAAAAAAAAATTCTACCATTTGAATGGCTCATATTTAATTGTCACGCAGTTCACATAAAATATCAATCGTAAAACAAAAACAATAATTTAAGCATATCAACATTTGAACCATTGGCTACTTGTATAAAAGTTTGTAAATCAGACACCAGGCTCCCATGAGGAACAAAATGGTCATTTATTCCCAAATAAGATCATTTGAGAGTTTTGTTTATTTCTTTCAAACTAGTTTTATGTAATATTTAAAATATATTATACATATTATGGACAAATGTTACATTTTAACTAAAATTTCATAATCCTAATATGTTCTTCAAATTTCTAAGTTACTTTTTGTTTTTCGAATCTCACAATTTATGGCTCAAATGTGCAAACGCCCAATTTATTGCTCAAATGATGTTGCAAAAGAGTTTGTGGTTCTAAAATCCGATAAAGTAACATTTTAAAGTCCAAGAAGAATAGGTTTTGGGTTCCAATTTTCAGTACAAATAAGAGAAAATTTTAAACAAAATCTACTCTAATAAATGGAGTTTTTTGCAACATCTCATCTTCTCATTTATTTGTACACATGACATTTTGTAGAAATTTTAAATTTTCTATTTTCCAGTTGTCACTTTATTGTATTTTTCATTTTATTAAATTAAAATTACACATTTAATATATAACGTAATATATATTTAAGGTATTTATTAAAATGATGTATATATGTAATGTATTCAATACATTAAAGCTTCATTAATTTTAATAATTCAAAAAATTTCTTTTTTTATTCTTACAAACTCAAATCTTTCAAATTCTTAAAATTTCATGTTTTTTTTTTTTAAAATAAACCTATGTAATACATGGGTCTCACACCTAGTATTTATATACCCTAGTATTTATATAATGAGTTTGAAATCCAAAATGATTGTTTTTTGGACTCGGTAGTTAATTTGATACTACGTTTTAAAAGATAGATCGTTACTTTAATTCTCAATAATCGCGTGGTCAATTCTATGAATATATTTTCTATCAATATGTATCTACCCCTTTTTGATTCGGTTGAGATCCTGTTTCCTAAAAAGAATGAAAAGACTACGTTTTTTTTTCCTTTTCATTTATGAATTCAGTTTTCACTTAAATCAAAATAAATAATAACAAAAGTATATGGCCATGTTCAAGTGTCGTACGGTATGTTTTATCATGTCTATAAAGAAAAGTGAAAAAACATCATATGTATTTAAACGTGGATTACGTCCACATTTTTTGTATAAGTGTAAGCTATTTCTTTTTCGAGGAAAAATAATAGATATGTATAATTTTTTTTAGTCGGGATTAAAGAGATTCCTATACATTTGAAAATCACAAAAATAATGTAGTTTTCCAATATAAATTTTCTGATGTAACGTAGTTGGTATTACTATTAAATGGAATATGTTTTGATATTAAATGTAATTGATATTGTAGTATAATAATTATTAATATAAAAAATACAATGTTATTAACAAAATGAAGAGAAATAACACATGATTCCAAGCCTAGGTATGCCACAAGAACACCTCATTAATGATGTTTCCACATAGGATATTATGTGAGCAAAATCTATAAAGATTCATAATAAATGTTGAATATGTATAAAAACAGCAAACATTTATTTTGAAATATATATATATATATATATATATATATATATATATATATATATATATATATATATATATATATATATATATATATATATATATATATATATATATATATATATTAAGAACTAAATGTATACAAACTTAGACTAATCAGATATAAAAATTGAATTGAATGTATATACACATTATAAGTTCAAGACTTATTTTACAAAATAAAAAAAAAAAACAATGTCAACTAAATGTTTAAGAAATAAAAACTATATTACCCTTTTAGCTGTTGCCCTATTTTACAGCATATATGTAGCAAAAGCTTTATTTCTCAGCGAAAATTCAATGAGAAAGTCATTTTTCGAATATGATATATGTGAAAAATAATATTTTCAATGAATTTTTAAATGAGAAAATATATTTATGAAATGATATCTATTAATATGTCACATAGCATATGATATCTGCAAAAATGTCACCAGTAATACGATGTCTATGAATTTGCTAAGAAAGAATATGATATCTGCAAAAATGTCACCCATAATACGATGTCTATGAATTTACTAAGAACATTTCATTTTTTTTATTGGTTGTAGGAGTTTTTTGTAGTTAGCAAACTAAGGAAAGAAATTATTCATGCAAACCTCAACAAGTATGGAGGTGTTTACGTGGACCAGTAGCCTAATGTAGTTTCGAATTTATACGTACGTACAAAACGTGCTTAACCAATGTAAAGTAAACAACTTCTCACGACTTCGTGTGTGTATATATATATATATATATATATATATATATATATATATATATATATATATATATATATATATATATATATATATATATATATATATATATATATATATATATATATAGAAAAGTTCAGTAAAGAACCATTATTAATTTAAGAAACCAAATAACCAATCCAAAACATCGAAATTTAAAATGATCAACAGCAAAGCAAAATGAAAAGATTTAACTTTTATAATGAACGCATATGTATCGGATTATAACAAAATTCATTTCCTTTTTATCATTTAAATTTTTTTTTAGGTCAAGTTTTCTATCGAAAAAAAACTCAATATACTGTTCTTCATGATTTTTCGTGCTCTTTCTATAGAGATCCATGATGATATAAATAAAAAATGATTTTTTTTCGAAAAAAACCCACTTAATTTTCTTAGTTTTTTCAATATTTAAATTTATTTTTATAAAAAAAAAAACTAATTATACGAAAAATATTAATTTTTTCTACTCTATTAATAAACATCAACACTGATTTAAAAAAAAATTCCTCGAACAGTGGGGATTCACATTGTTAATCTAAACTGTAAATATTTCAATTTTTAACATTCACAATATGAAAAATCTCTAACAGTTCTGATTCACATTGTGAATCTGAATTACTATTATGCACACTGTGAATCTAAGAAAGTTCACAAAAAAAAACCTCGATCAGTGTAAATTTACACTGTGAATCTAAACTATAAATATTTTAAATTTTAACATTCACAATATAAAAAAGCTCTGATCAATTCAGATTCACACTATGAATCTGACTTATTATTATGCATACTGTGAATCTGAGGAGGTTAACAATGTGAATCTGAACAGGTTACAATATGAATCTAAACTGAAATATCGTGTTTTAACATGAATATGAATCCATGTTTAAAAAGTACAAAAAAATATGAATTTTGATATATTTATTAATTTTTTTTCTATAAAAAAGTAGACCTTAACTTTTTTCATCAAAGAAAATGAAGTGGGTTTTTTTCGAAAAAAAAAAAGTTTATTTTTTATATATCATCATTGATCTCTATGGTAAGAGGACAAAAAATCGTGAACACCGGCATATTTGGTTTTTTTTTTCGATCAAAAACATGCCCTAAAAATTTTTTTTAACGAAAAAAAGTGGTAGGTTTTTTTATAAAGGTGGATTTTTTTTGGTATAATCCGATGCGTGTGGGTCCAATGTAAAAGTGTAAGTCTATTTCCTAAGTCGTTGATCGTTATGATTTACGACGCTCACGATTGGCTCCTTGGTTCTTTGATTAATTATGGTTCTCTATTGAACCTCACAATATGTGTGTGTGTGTGTGTGTGTGTGTGTGTATATATATATATATATATATATATATATATATATATATAGGGCTTAGGGAATATATGGCTGTTATGTACCTAATATTAGGTATAGAACCATCAAAAAATACATAGTTTTAACAAAATACAATCAAATCTTTCTACCATCCTTCTTTATCCTCTATAAGACTAGTTGATAGGCTTTGTACATATTATGACCGAGTTTTAAATATTTAATTTTGCACCACAAACCATGTACAAAGAATACATTATCAATTACCTATAAGTCTTCATATTCAAATTTAATATAGAAAACTACAGTGAAAGATTCAAATTATTCATTAAAACCCAATAAACTTCTTCCCATAACATATCAAAAAGAACCATGCAAGTATACATATGGTAGGTGTTAAAGAAAGTTATGAAGCCTACTAGAGGTGTAATATAAACAACACATTCAAAATACATAGATGTAGCGATAAATTGTTCAGAAATAATATGAACTTAAAAGCAATAGAAAGAAGATAACAACGAAAAAAATATGTTTTTTTAATCAAAATGAAGTCAAATTTGATGGTTCTATACCTAATATTACATACATGACAGTCACATATTCACTTTTCCGATATATATATATATATATATATATATATATATATATATATATATATATATATATATATATATATATATATATATATATATATATATATATAGGGGTTGGTTATTTTGTTTCTTATATTTATTGTGTGCTAAAATACAACAATAAGAATTTAGTAATTAAATAATTATTTAATTAAATAAATATAAATATTAAATGATTTTTTAATTATATGTATATTAAATGATATCCATAATTATAATTCTCTTTATATAGAACCTAATTAAATCAGTCATTAATGTCAGCAATAACATTCTTTTGGAATAAATTCAGATCTAAGTTTTATATATGAGTTCGCATTTTGTTTCAAAACTCACTCACTTAAAATACAATAAAGCTGAATAGAATATGAAGAACGAGAGTGTATTCTACTATAATACACTCTCATTCTTCTAGATATGAATTCATTCTGAAAGAATATTATTGTTGACATTAATGACGAATTTAATTAGTTTCCATAAAAATAAGTTATAAGTATGGATAGCATTTAATATACATATTTATTACAAAAGTTTTATTGGTGCATTCTAGCACACAATAGATGTAAGAAACATTTGAACCTACCTTTCTCTCTCTCTCTCTCTCTCTCTCTCTATATATATATATATATATATATATATATATATATGTATGTAATAGATGTAAGAAACATTTGAACCTACCTTTCTCTCTCTCTCTCTCTCTCTCTCTCTCTATATATATATATATATATATATATATATATATATATATATATATATATATATATATATATATGTAATAGAGAACCATAAATAATCAAGAAAACAAGGATCCAATCTTGTTTTCAACATTTAGAACTTGTTTTTTTTATAAAAAAAATTAAAAGTATAAGTATTCATAACTTATTATCCTTTTTCTAATTATATGAAATTCAATAAAAAAATTTCAAATTCACAAGGTGAATTCGAAAAATATATATTATATTTTTTAGCATGCACATTGTAAAGTTATTAATTTAGAAATTTTGTAATTTTTTCGATAAACAAAAAGCTCTAAAACTTGAAGAAAAAAATTGGTTCCTTGTAGAATCAATAATTGTGGTTCTCTATTGAACTCTCTCTCTCTCTCTCTCTCTCTCTCTCTCTCTCTCTTTATATATATATATATATATATATATATATATATATATATATATATATATATATATATATATATATATATAATTTAGGTATAATGGGTGTATGCATATTGGTATAGTTAACTAGATATGTTGCCCATGCTCCGCATGATCGTTTGTGTTTGATTTGAGTGTCGTTTTTGGTAAAAGATGCATGTGGGATAATTCGACTCCTAATTTTCACAGATAAAGACGGATAGCTAGAAGGCAGGAAAAAACAAAAAAATTAAATATGAGGACCAATATAGAAAAAATATACCAAAAAGAAGAAAATGATAGACGACAGAAAGTCCCGGACCGTTTTTTTGTGTTTTTTATGAAAAAATGTAAAAGTTTTGATTGCAAGGACCAAAAGTATCAAAACGGATAAAGAATTAAAATGGTTGAAATTAGAAAGTTTTTAGAAAAGGGACCAAACTTTGAATATTAAAAGGTTCCTTAAAACATAAAAAATTTTGATTGCAAGGACCAAAAATTTCAAAATGGCTAAAGAATGAGAGACAAAGTTGACAAAAAACATGTAAGTTGACTATTCCTAACTTTTAACTTCTTTAATATTAACTAGATGGAAACTCATGCTTCGCATGGGGCAGAGAATGGTATTTAGCCGAAGTATAGGCTAAATGCAGGAAATGACAAAGTACTTTTATTTTATTTTTTGACTTTTAGGTGTAATATATAGAACAAAACTGTTCGAAACTGAATATAAATTTGCCAGCTGTTCATCATACATTAACAAAGATTTTAGAACAAGAATTCCCTCGCTTTCTATAACGTTAGCCACACATAGCCCCACCATCTCACCAAGACACTCAACTTATTCAGATAAAAAAATCCTGAGGCTTAGTTATCATGTTTTGTAATATTAATAGTTTTTAATGAATATAAATCATTCATATATACATAAAATTTCACAATGACTAAGAGAGGAGTAATTTTTAAATTGAATGCATTAGTTCAAACAGAAACTGTAATCACATTTTTAATCTCCTTTCAGTCTCTTTGTCTTACTGCACAGACCTGGAGAAAAAAATCCACATCACTTTCTCATTTAAACATATAAATATAACACAATATTCATCAACGTAAGATGATATAATATAAAAATAGATATAAATAAGTTACTTATCTCTTGTCACATCTTTCACTGAACCATCCTTTGAATATACTAAGTCCCACACCTTATACCAATGATGTTCGAGAAACTGCATTTTCCATCTAAGGTTCCTATAATGCATTCCTATAGTAAAAGCAAATAAAAGACTATACATTTGTAGTCATAAAAATCATAACCAAAAGAAACAAAAACACATTCAAGTATTTGCAACTTTAATATATAACATTTGCATAAATCCATTGTTTCAAGTTTTTCAACTTTGATATCTTGTCTTCCAATTCTTTAATTGTAGAAGACAAGTCTTAAGTTGTGGCAATTCCTAATTGTTGTTTTTTGGCACACCTTTGTTTGCAAAAGAAACTACATAGTTAGTTTTAAAATGCTCTACAAGTCCTGTTGACTTGTTTTTAGCAAACATGTTTTCTTTAACATCATTTGTACATACACCACCATTGTTAATGACTTCCACCAATATTTGTATTCAGAAAACACATAAATAACATCAACTAAAACATGTTATGTAATGTATGTAAAGATATGAATATAGTAATAATCATCCTGACCCATTTGTATGTTGGCATCATCAAGGGTTATATCCAGGCCGTTCATCAAAACATGTTTTCTACTGTTGTAGTAATCCCAAATGCTGACCTGACATACCACATGGAAAAAGAAAAAAGAATTATAAATATTCAATATCCTTGTTTCAATTTTTTTTACAAAATATATAATTTTTCACTTGACCTGGATTAAGTTGAAATATCTCACAAGCCTTTTTGTGTAGCGGTCCAATGGTTTGCTGCTCATAATACTTCAAATCTTATCATCTTAATTAAGGGCGTGAATTATTTGTAATACATAAAAAAATAAAGTTTTTTTTAACCTTTTTGCTAATACTTATGTCACATTGGTCATCTTTTGGGATGAAATGAATTCGAAAGCGTAATGGGTATACTTCTACAAATAATTCGGTTTGACTTTGACCACAACTTATCAATTTTGTATCCAATTTAGGCCCCCCTCCATACCTGCATATGTGTATTTCTTGTAAGACAGATAATAATAAAATTATGAATACTTTATTGTGTATAATATTTCAGCACATCGAGACAAATTTTGGAACAAAATGTAAGCTAAAACTAACCATGCACATAATTGATTCCAAGTTTCTTTAGGGAGAAAAATGTAACCAGTGTGTTCTACCAATGTATCATGGAGCTCGATACCCATGGTTGAATTTGTAGATGTTGTTTCATATATTAAATCATAATTGAGAATGGTCGATCGCCTTTTTGGAGTATTTGAACCAGCTAAATCATGATAATCTAAAGATGATCCATCATTTGTCCCACCTGTCTTGTTTTGAGTAACATAACTTATCCATTTCTCCCACTATTTCTCAAGAAAATGTTTAGGTTATGTCTTTTAGATCATCTTTATTTCATAAAAGGTTAACATGTATCACAGAAAAGCTATTTCATATCTTAAATAGATACATTTGCATATCAAATAGAGAAAACAGTGATGGATTTATAACAGCTAATATGAATTACTAAAAAATTCCTAAAAGCCATGGTTTAATCAGTCTTTGTTGTTCTTTTTCCCTTAGAAAGTTGAAAAAAAACATTTATACTACACGAACAGTAGACATTCAAGGACAAATGATTTTACTAAACAAATAATAGGTTTTGTAGTTAGCAACTGAAAGGTATTCAATATTTCAATTTCAACAGTTTTCCAATGTGTCTTTTTCACTCTGGAGCGATGTTTTGACCTAAAGAAAATAAAATAGAGTCAATGTGCTTACAGTTGACTTTTAATGAAGCAAACATACAAAGAAATCATGGGGCTTGTCATTATGTTCATTCTTGATAACATTAACTCATGCGACAAAAAAGAACATTACGTATATGGACATTTAAAACATCCGGTGAAAAGAAAGTCTAACCTTCACACAAACATTATGTCAAACAGTTGGCATGTGTAAACTGAAAGTAAGAAAGGAAACACCAAAAATTTGACCCCTAACCCCTTATCCAACACACGAAATGATCAAATAAGGTTAGTAAAACTTGGGACTTTTATCTGAAAATATAAGAAACAACAATCTCATAAAATTAAAAGGAATTAGACAAATGGAGGAAAACCCTAATGTTTAAATAAATAAAGAATGTCGCAATGTGACTTGATTTTGTTACATACACATTTATAACATTTCATTTCTCTACATCCATGTAAGCATTGGGAATATTTGATAATTCGAACTCTAGGTATAGTAGAAGTTGATGATTTTGAATCACAACTGAAATTGAAAAACATTTATGAATCTCAATCGATATTTGATTTGAGCTAACATTAATTTTGAGTTTAGGAAGAAGGAGGTGAATAAAAGAAAGACCTATGAACCATATCGATGGTTTTGTTCCTGATTCCTTCTAAGTTAAGCGGCATATCACCACCCATCTTCGGCATCAGTGAATAATAATAATAATTTTGTGGCTAATCTGTCTAGAAATCATCAACACATATGGACTACGATTATCATTCACATCCTTATCTACATTTTCACCAAAAGACATCATGGAGAACATATTGTTATAAGCCCTAATGTCCTGCAAAAAAGTATCCTTATCGAAAAGTGCAAAGAATTCCCCAGGTAGTCTAGATGGATAAGGAAGGAAAACCAAACCCCCTTTGCAACAATGATGATGTCTAGGATGCTGAACAATTGATAACTTCACAAACCTTTAGGCAAATTAGAAATACACACTACAAAATTGACAGACGCGATGACAGTCACCACAGTCCACATACTGAGGAAGAACATTGGATGACTGCATTCGTCAAGACGTCCGACCACGACCAAAGACAGACCCAACAGAAGACGCACCAACTCCAGCTCTGATAAAAGACGATCCAACATCGACATAAGGCCTCTTACGACGACCAACTATACGAAGAAGACGTATACGCAAAACAATCCGAACAACACAAACAAAGACAGGCAAAAAAAATTAACAAAAAACATCAGCGAGAGAATTTTACCTGTGATGAAAAGAAGAAATGAAAAGGAAGAGAATGGAGACGAAGACGGACAATACGAAATGAAAACAGATAAACATGAAATACAGTGACAGACCAGCCACGATGAGCAACACGTGTATAGACAATATAATTGCTTCCATAAAATACCCGTATACCAAAAACAATCCCGAACTGCAATATAAACTATAATCAAGGGACAATTTATGCCAACCTTCGGCATGAATGGACCGCCTCGCATGTCCTAAAGCCTATTTGGACCACACCTAAGTCTTCGGCATGACTGGACCGCCTCGCAGGGCCTACAGTCTATACGGACCGCTCGTCGGGCCTTCGGCCTGACTGGTCCGCCTCTCACGGCTTTCAGTCTATCTAGGCCGCCATGGGTCTGTTAGCCTTCAACACAACACAGGACCGCCTCAACCCGACCACACACACATATGTAACGCCCCATTCCTGGTACGTTGCTTCCGTGGCATTTATTTAGAAGTTTTTTAGAGGGACTCGACGAGTCTATGGCCCGACTCGTCGAGTAGGGACGAGATTTCGAGCACATGTTAGTCGGCGACTTGGCGAGTCTATATTCGGGACTCGGCGAGTCTGCCTGCCAGGTAGAAACCCTAAATCCCCGGGTTTGCACCCTATTTAAACCACCTTATGAGCCCCCAAACTCATCCCCTTCACCCTCAAAGCATCATTTAGCAAACCCTAATCGTTTCCTTGAGTAAGTGAGCATTTCTTGTGTGAATCTTGAAGTTTTGAAGAGAAGAAGGAGGCTAGATCCAAAGGAGAAGAAGAAGATCCAAGGTCTTGCACCCATTTCAGAGTTTATTGAGGTATTAATCGAATTCCTTCTGTTTCTATGATTGATTTCTCTTTAACAAGCATATTTAGCCTCTTTTAGCCATTTCTTAGCGTGTTCTTGGTAGAGAGATCACATGAGATT
This sequence comes from Lactuca sativa, assembly GCF_002870075.4. Taxonomy (NCBI): domain Eukaryota; kingdom Viridiplantae; phylum Streptophyta; class Magnoliopsida; order Asterales; family Asteraceae; genus Lactuca; species Lactuca sativa. Next base: position 20,750,476 of record NC_056630.2, on the reverse strand, counting down.
GATTAGCCTTCGGATCTAGCCATGTTTCAGTTCCAAAACCGTAGATCTATCACCTTTATGGAGCCATTTTGCATGATAACCCTAGATCTACTCTTCTAAGTGCCTTTTTAGCCTTTATCTCCTTTTTCATGCATGTGTACACGTAAAGTTGGAAACTTTACGTGGTAAATCAGCCTTAGAAACTTAGATCCATATATTGTATGCGATGGTTTTGATCAGAATCGAGTTTTTAGGATCTGCATGCATGTGACTAGGCGAGTCGTTCTTCGGAATCGGCGAGTCAGGCCGCAAGTCCCCGATCTTTACCCTTTGAGTGATTCCAAGTGGAGGCCAGTGAGCAGTAGGATGGACTCAGTGAGTCGGAGGGTAGACTCAGTAATGGTGGGACTCGACGAGTTGTTCATACAACTCGACGAGTCCAAGACAATCTTCTTAGATCGAAGAACAACTCGTCGAGTTGTTCATATGACTTGGCGAGTCGGATGTAGATTGCCTGAGCTTTTGAATCAAGAGGGTACTCGTCGAGTCGATGCCATGCTTGACGAGTAGCCACGAGTAGGGTTGAGAAGTGAGACTAGGGACTCGGTGAGTTGGCGGCCCAACTCGGCGAGTCAGATCAACTGTAGGTTGACTTTGACCGGGAGAGTTGACTTTGACCAGGGGTAAAAGAGTCATTTACCCAATGCAATGATTAGCATCTGATTGAGTGTGTTTATGGATTTGTAGCCGGGGAGATACCGGAGTTGCAACAGTTAGCTTCCAGAGCCATACACACAGCAACCAGTTCACGAGGTGAGTTTCCTTCCAGTAGGAACGGGTCTAAGGCCACAATGCCGGCCCGTTCAGTTAGCAGTAGTTTCTGGACTTCGGTCCAATGCAATAATTAGTATTTTTGACGCCTCCGTGGCTCAGACAGGATTTATGTGTTATGCTAGATGATATGTTATGCTATGCCGTGTTCAGTTAGTCCGGACTTCGGTCCGATGCAGGGGACGGGGTCCTAGTCAGTTTCAAACTTCGGTCCGATGTAGGGGACGTGGTCCCAGTCAGTTTCGGACTTCGGTCCAATGTAGGGGACGGGGTCCTAGTCAGTTTTCGGACTTCGGTCCGATGCAGGGGACGGGGTCCCAGATAGTTAGTCCGGACTTCGGTCCGATGCAGGGGACGGGGTCCCAGTATGTGCTTTTTATGTATTGTATGGTATGTGGTAGTTTGGGGGAGCTCACTAAGCTTCGTGCTTACAGTTTCAGTTTTGGTTTCAGGTACTTCCGCAAGCAAAGGGAAGAGCTCGGGATGATGGCATCGCACACACCACAGCTTCAGTTTTGTCGTGGGAGTTGATTCAGTTTTCTTGATATGTTTGGATACAGTTGTGTTACAGTTTTTCTCACAGTATTTTATTATGGTTTTTTGATACACACAACGTATGGTTTTATTATGTGATACTCAGTTTCATGGTTTTGTTATAATAAAAATTGAAATTTTTGGGTCGTATTTTGGGTCGTTTCAAGTTGGTATCAGAGCCTTGGTTTGAGGGATTCGGGCGCACTCCCGAGTGTGTCTGAACTCAAACTAAGGAAGTGGTAAAATGTTTAAAAAAAAAAGGATTTTGAAAAGCACTTAGAAAGAAAAGAATTTTTAAACAAGATAAGGGTGTGGTGCATGCGATCAGCCGAGCTCAAGTAAGTACTCCCAAATTACCCATACAAGTTTTATTATGATTAATTGTTCCAGTTTCAGTAGAACAGCATGCTAGTATAGGACTAAGGATCTAGGAGGATGCCTTATGTGCCTGCTATATGTGTTTCAGCTTTATGAGAATTGCATGCTAGTATTGAATAGACAGCAGTAGGATAGCCTGTTTAGGTTATGCCTGGTAGCACGAGCTTAGCATTGTATGCTAGTACCGTTCCTCGTTATGAGAGTAGATTTGCTTGAGTAGTTTCCGGTGTCCGAATGCTGCTTGCTTCGTGCTTTGTAGAACTCTTGGTGATGAGAGTTAGCCGTTAAGTGAATACGTCACGTCACATGTGATCAGGGTTGAATAATCTCAGAGTGTTGGATTTGGACCTATTGTGCAGCTCTTGTTTGAGTCCAACCGTTGTAGGGACGAGCCTTTTACTCGAAGGATTATCCGAGCCTCATCACATGTGATGGTATTCAAGTGATGGCTAATTAGCATTGCAGGGAGGCCTTCAGCAGATGAGGATTGGTTTGAGTGGAGTCAGAGATTTCCCTAGGGCAAGCCTAGGATGAGAGTAGCAGAGATCAGTAGTAGTAGAAGTGACTTGGTGGAGTCAAGGCAGTTCTTGAGGAAAGTACGGATAGATGTGGAAGATAGTATGGGCCCATACTACTGAAAGCAGAGGATCCGTACTCGAATCAAGGAAGGCTGAGACAAGACCAGGGAGCTAGTAGTAGTATCAATGATCCCTTGAGATATTTCAGTTTTCTGATGTTGCTATGATGTGTTTCAGAATGGTGGTTTTGCGTTCTAGACCAGCAGCCGACAGTGGAGGTGCCGGGGAGGGATCGGGATCAGGCTCGGGGGACGAGCGCATGGATGAGCAGACAAGAGAGTTTCTTTCTTCAGAGATTACCCGTATCATTTTGGAGCAGACTCCTGTGATCTTCGGTTCGATCAAGGAGGGTATCCTAGAGCTGATGGATGAGAGGTTGGGCACCTTCCGTGCCGAGGTGGCGGCCATGATGGGGTCGCACACACTTACGTTCAGGGAGTTTAGGGCATGTGGAGCTCCAGACTATCACGGGGCGCGGGACCCCATAGCGAGTACTAGATGGTTGGCAGATGTGGCTAACGTGTTCCGCATGAGCAGGTGTCCCGATGGGGACAAGGTTAGATTGGCGTCCTGTCTTCTGAAGGACAGGGCACGGGATTGGTGGGAAGAGGTCGGACATACCATTGGAGATGATGCAGCGTTAGATGCCATGACCTGGGCTGATTTCTCTACCAGGTTCAGGGCGGAGTTTGCACCGGTTATTGAGGTGCAACAGTTAGCCAGAGAGTTTCAGGACCTCACCCAGACTACAGAGACCGTGGCGGAGATCACCGCCAAGTTCAGGGAGAGGGCTATTCTTGTCCCTCAGTATGCAGCCGATGAGGAGATGAAGAAGGCCCATTATCATGAGATGTTGCGGAGCGATATCCGACAGTTTGTGAGCCGGTCCAACTGTAAAACGCTGGATGACATGATTGCTAGGGCCCGAGAGAGGGAGATTGATCTCGAGATGGAGAAGAAGAGGAAACCGGAGGCAGTTTCGGGTTCAGGAGGTTCGGGCAAATAGCCCAAGGTTTCAGATCACAGATCCAGGATTCAGCCGAGCCACGGTCGATGTGGCAAGTGTGGGAGGATGCACGATGGGGTGTGCAAGGCAGGTAGTTCCGACTGCTTCAAGTGCGGTCGGACTGGGCATTTGAGCAGGGATTGCACGACCCCTGCTACTGCCATCACGGCATCAGATCTGATTTGCTTTCAGTGCAATCAGAGGGGACATAAAAAGTCCCAGTGCCCGAGTTTAGCCGTAGTAGGGAAGGTGGTTGCACCTGCCCCTGCTACTTTGAGGATTACAGATGGCCGGCAGGGCCGAGCTGAGGCGCTAGTGGCGAAGAGTAGGGCTTTTCAGATGACAGCAGAGGAGGCACGAGCGACTCCTGATGTGGTGACGGGTATGTATTTTCCCTTAATCTCTTTATTATTATTGATTGATTATTACTTATGATTATATGTTTTTATATAGGGTCGTTCTCTGTGAACGGCATTTCTGCTATGGTATTATTTGATTCGGGGGCTACCTGATCGTTTGTATCGCTAGCGCTTAGCAAGAGATTTAATAAAGCTCCAGGGAAGCTGGATTGTCCACTAGAGGTTGAGATAGCAGATGACAGGACCGTGAGGGTCGCCAGAGTGCATAGAGGGTGTTCTCTTCAGTTGTTTGACGAGCAGTTTTCGGTGGACCTAGTTCCTATTCCCCTGCGAGGGAATAAGGTTATAGTAGGCATGGAGGCTGAGTCCCAATGGGGCGGTGATTGATTGTGAGCTGCAGCTAGTGAGGGTTCGCACTCCCAGTGGGGGAGAGTTAGTGATTCAGGGCGAGAGGCCACAACGCAGACCAACCTTTCGTTCCGCCGCGAGACCGAGACGCTATTTTCAGCAGGGTTGCGCTGGTTATGTAGCTTATGTTTTGGATGCCCGGGAGAAGGGCAAGACGACAGTTGATGATGTTCCGGTAGTGCGAGACTTCCCGGATGTATTTCCCGAGGATTTACCGGGAATACCTCCTGAGAGGCAGGTTGAGTTTAGGATCGACCTGATTCCTGGTGCGGCTTCGATAGCCAAGGCACCGTACCGTCTAGCTCCCCCTGAGATGCAGGAGTTGTCTACGCAGCTGTAGGAGCTGCTAGACAAGGGTTTCATTCGGCCAAGCAGTTCGCCTTGGGGAGCGCCGATCCTGTTTGTGAGGAAGAAGGATGGGTCGCACCATATGTGTATAGATTACCGGGAGTTGAATAAGGTAACGGTGAAGAACCGTTACCCACTTCCGAGGATAGATGATTTGTTTGACCAGCTTCAGGGAGCGTCTTGGTTCTCCAAGATTGATCTACGCTCCGGATATCATCAGATGCGGGTTAGGGATGAGGATGTGCAGAAGACTGCTTTCAGGACCAGGTATGGTCATTATGAGTTTGTGGTGATGCCATTTGGGCTCACCAATGCTCCAGCCGCGTTCATGGACCTCACGAATCGCGTGTGTAGAACGATGCTGGATCGGTCAGTGATAGTATTCATAGATGATATCTTGGTGTATTCGAAGACGCAGGAGCAGCACGAGGAGCACCTGAGGGAGGTGCTGGAAGTCTTGAGGAGGGAGAGACTTTTCGCAAAGTTCTCCAAGTGCGAGTTCTGGTTGCGCGAGGTGCAGTTCCTTGGTCACCTCGTCAACCAGGAGGGTATTTTGGTGGATCCGGCCAAGATAGAGGCCGTGATGCAGTGGGAGGTCCCGAAGTCTCCATCCAAGATTCGGAGCTTCCTAGGGTTGGCAGGGTATTACCGGAGGTTCATTCAGGATTTCTACAAGATAGCAGTGCCGCTCACCCAACTGACCAAAAAGTCGGTGGTATTTCGTTGGGGGTCTGAGCAGCAGGCAACGTTCGAGACTCTCAGGCAGAGATTGTGCGAGGCTCCGATCCTTACCTTGCCAGAGGGAGTAGAGGACTTCGTAGTCTACTGTGATGCCTCAATCACATGTATGGGAGCAGTGTTGATGCAGCGAGGCCATGTGATAGCTTACGCCTCGAGATAGTTGAAGCCTCACGAGGCTAACTATCCTACCCATGATTTAGAGCTAGGGGCGGTTGTGTTTGCCCTCAAGATTTGGAGACATTATCTTTATGGGGTCCGTTGTACTATCTACACGGATCACAAGAGTTTGAGGTACCTTATGGATCAGCCGAGTCTGAACATGAGGCAGAGGAGGTGGTTGGATGTGTTGAAGGATTATGATTGTGAGATCCTTTACCATCCAGGGAAGGCCAACGTGGTGGCCGACGCCCTAAGCCGCAAGGTGTCGGCAGCCCCTATCAGAGATTTGTGTTTGAGGATGACAGTGATTACTCTGTTGTTGGAACGGATCAGGGAGGCTCAAGTTGAGGGCCTCAAGGAGGAGAGGCAAAAGTGTGAGAGGATAGTGGGCCGAGTAGCTTCGTTTGATTATGACAGTCGGGGATTGCTGACGCTTCATGAGAGAGTGTGGGTACCGTACTGGGGTGGGGTACGGCAGGTGTTGATGGATGAGGCTCATAAGTCTCGATTTTCTATCCACCCAGGGGCAATGAAGATGTATAGAGATCTTCGACCCTATTATTGGTGGCCCTGCATGAAGCGGGATGTCGCCTGGTATGTTAAGAGGTGCCTGACCTGCAGGAAGGTCAAGGCGGAGCACCAGAGGCCTCATGGTAAGATGCAGTCGTTAGATATTCCTGTGTGGAAATAGGAGGACATCACCATGGATTTTATCACCAAGCTTCCCAGGACCGCACGAGGGGTAGATTCGATTTGGGTAGTAGTGGATCGATTGACGAAGAATGCTCATTTTATCCCAATCCTGGAGAGTATATCGGCAGAAAAGTTAGCCGATATCTATGTGCGTGAGATCATGGCACGTCATGGAGTGCCGGTATCGGTGGTCTCAGACCGAGATGTCCGTTTTACATCCAGATTCTGGAAGCGGTTTCACGACGAGATGGGTACTCGTCTCCATTTCAGCACCGCTTTCCACCCTCAGACGGACGGGCAGAGCGAGAGGACGATTCAGACTCTCGAGGACATGCTCAGGGCATGTGTTCTAGACTTCGGTGGCAGTTGGGATACGTATCTTCCGTTAGCGGAATTTTCGTATAACAACAGTTATCATGCGAGCATTGATCTACCTCCCTTTGAGATGCTTTATGGGAGGAAGTGTAGGACCCCGATTTGTTGGGGCGAGGTCGGTCAGCGAGTCGTTGGGAGCACAGAGGTGGTGCTCAAGACGACCGAGTTGATTTAGCAGGTCTATAGTAGACTGCAGACTGCGCAGAGTCAGCAGAAGAGCTACGCCGACAGGAGGCGTTCAGACTTGGAGTTCCGGGTGGGCGATATGGTCCTTTTGAAGGTCTCACCCTGGAAGGGTGTCATCAGGTTTCGGAAGAGGGGAAAGCTGGGGCCTAGGTTCATTGGTCCTTTTAGGGTTTTGGTCCAGGTGGGTCGGGTTGCTTATCGGTTGGATCTTCCAGTAGAGCTTAGCCAGATCCACAACACTTTCCATGTGTCTCAGTTGAGGAAGTGTTTGGTGGATGAGTCAGTAGTTGTTCCCCTAGAGGATATTCAGGTTGATAGCAGCTTGAATTATATTGAGATGCCGGTCGCGATTCTGGACCGGAAGACAAAGACCTTGAGGAACAAGGCAATTCAGTTAGTGAAGGTGCAGTGGCAGCACCGGAAGGGGTCTGAGTGGACGTGGGAGACTGAGGAGGAAATGAGAGAGCACTACCCGGAGTTATTTGCAGATTCAGCCGTAGCAGACTTCGAGGACGAAGTCTGAGACAAGTGGGGGAGAATTGTAACGCCCCATTCCTGGTACGTTGCTTCCATGGCATTTATTTAGATGTTTTTGAGAGGGACTCGACGAGTCTATGGCCCAAATCGTCGAGTAGGGACGAGATTTCGAGCACGTGTTAGTCGGCGACTCGGCGAGTCTATATTCGGGACTCGGCGAGTCTGCCTGCCAGGTAGAAACCCTAAATCCCTGGGTTTGCATCCTATTTAAACCACCTTATGAGCCCCCAAACTCGTCCCCTTCACCCTCAGAGCATCATTTAGCAAACCCTAATCGTTTCCTTGAGTAAGTGAGCATTTCTTGTGTGAATCTTGAAGTTTTGAAGAGAAGAAGGAGGCTAGATCCAAAGGAGAAGAAGAAGATCCAAGGTCTTGCACCCATTTCAGAGTTTATTGAGGTATTAACCGAATTCCTTCTGTTTCTATGATTGATTTCTCTTTAACAAGCATATTTAGCCTCTTTTAGCCATTTCTTAGCTTGTTCTTGGTAGAGAGATCACATTAGATTGATTAGCCTTCGGATCTAGCCATGTTTTAGTTCCAAAACCGTAGATCCATCACCTTTATGGAGCCATTTTGCATGATAACCCTAGATCTTTTCTTCTAAGTGCCTTTTTAGCCTTTATCTCCTTTTTCATGCATGTGTACACGTAAAGTTGGAAACTTTACGTGGTAAATCAGCCTTAGAAACTCAGATCTATATATTGTATGCGGTGGTTTTGATCAGAATCAAGTTTTTAGGATCTGCATGCATGTGACTCGGCGAGTCAGGCCGCTAGTCCCCGATCTTTACCCTTTGAGTGATTCCGAGTGGAGGCCAGTGAGCAGTAGGATGGACTCAGTGAGTCGGAGGGTAGACTCAGTAATGGTGGGACTCGACGAGTTGTTCATACAACTCGGCGAGTCCAAGACAATCTTCTTAGATCGAAGAACAACTCGTCGAGTTGTTCATATGACTCGGCGAGTCGGATGTAGATTGCCTGAGCTTTTGAATCAAGAGGGTACTCGTCGAGTCGATGCCATGCTCGACGAGTAGCCACGAGTAGGGTTGAGAAGTGAGACTAGGGACTCGGCGAGTTGGCGGCCTAACTCGGCGAGTCAGATCAACTGTAGGTTGACTTTGACCAGGGGTAAAAGAGTCATTTACCCAATGCAGTGATTAGCATCTGATTGAGTGTGTTTATGGATTTGTAGTCGGGGAGATACCGGAGCTGCAGCAGTTAGCTTCCAGAGCCATACACACAGCAGCCAGTTCACGAGGTGAGTTTCCTTGCAGTAGGAACGGGTCTAAGGCCACAATGCCGACCCGTTCAGTTAGCAGTAGTTTCTGGACTTCGGTCCAATGCAGTAATTAGTATGTTTGACGCCTCCGTGGCTCAGACAGGATTTATGTGTTATGCTAGATGATATGTTATGCTATGCCGTGTTCAGTTAGTCCGGACTTCGGTCCGATGCAGGGGACGGGGTCCTAGTCAGTTTCGGACTTCGGTCCGATGTAGGGGACGGGGTCCTAGTCAGTTTCGGACTTCGGTCCAATGTAGGGGACGGGGTCCCAGTCAGTTTTCGGACTTCGGTCCGATGCAGGGGACGGGGTCCCAGATAGTTAGTCCGGACTTCGGTCCGATGCAGGGGACGGGGTCCCAGTCAGTGGGCAAGGCCCAGTATGTGCTTTTTATGTATTGTATGGTATGTGGTAGTTTGGGGGAGCTCACTAAGCTTCGTGCTTACAGTTTCAGTTTTGGTTTCAGGTACTTCCGCTAGGAAAGGGAAGAGCTCGGGATGATGGCATCGCACACACCACAACTTCAATTTTGTCCTAGTAGTTGATTCAGTTTTCTTGATATGTTTGGAAACAGTTGTGTTATAGTTTTTCTCATAGTATTTTATTATGGTTTTTTGAAACACACAACGTATGGTTTTATTATGTGATACTCAGTTTCATGGTTTTGTTAGGCATATATCATATCGATATAAATATTACTGGGTTTGTTGACCGGCAACACAGTCTCAACCCAATCACACTACATCAACACATGCTACTAGAAACATATAGCCAAAATAGATAACATGTAGATCTAACAGATCACTCAGCATATCATCATCCTATCTACTAGGATACCGATCTAATAGATCACTACAACATACGAGCATACGATAAACCAGGATAACAATCCAAAAGGGTCGACATTGGTGCCTTCGACCCTGTTAGTACAGTGAGGAAAACTCACCTCATAGACTAACGAATAGCTGAACAAAACACTGCTCCAACACCAGCTCTACAAGTCTTCCTGACTACAAGATGTAGACAAAAACCCAATAATATCACAAATACCCAAAATACCCTTTTTGGTCAAACTTGGTCAAGGGTCAAGGTCAAACGAGTCAACCGAGTTGAACCACTTCGAATGTGGGGCGTTCCATACTTGAACGCGGGGCGTTTACGCCCTTAACCAGAATCACAGACTCAAACCGGAACGTGCTGCGTTCCTCCCACTTACACGAGGCGTTCCCACTGAATCCCCAAACTTTTCTATTAAGGGCTTAATACCTTAAGTCCTTCGTTCAAACACGTATCTAGGTCAAATATGTCACTAAGGGTCATAAAGTTTCCAACTTTATGACCTTGCATGACCCATAAGCGCTTAAAGTCAAAGTTCTAACCTTTAAGACCATCAAACAAATGCATGGGTTGAATATAACACCCAAGATTACATTTTTATGCTCTTAATATCTCAATAATGGATAAAGTTTCCAACTTTATCCATTAGAATGGTCCAAGAAGTCAAGATCTAATCTTTTAAGTTAAAAGGGAACCAAAATAATAACAAAGTGTCACCTAGCTAGATCTACATGAAATAGTTGTCGAGGTTGAGACTTTATGCCTCCAGAAGTTAGATTTAGGTGAACAAAGCTTGGATCCAAAAGCTCCAAGTCAAAGAATGACTCCTCAAGAAGTTCCTTCTTCCTCCTCAAGCACCAAAAACACACATAAATCATTTGAATCTGAAGAATCACTCAAATGGGAGCTAGGGTTTCATTCTTAGGGTTAGAGAGGATGGAGGTTGAAGAATGGAAGAGGTTTGGGTCCATAATGATGCTTATAAAGGGGCCAAACCGTAAAAACGAGTTTTTGAAACTGCCCAGCGAACGCGCTGCGTTCCCTTAGGGAAATCATTGCATTCCCAAGTTGGACCACATCCATTTTCCTTTGAGCACCCAACATTCACTCCTGGTACGCCCTGCGTACTCGGTTTGGTCTAAAACCCCCTGAACTTCAAATGGTCATAAAGTCTTTGTTAAAACTCTGATTTTGACGCTTTTTATATCCACAGAAAGGTAAAGAGAAGACCCACACATCTATCAAATTTATTTAGCCTAAACACCTACCAAAATAAAATCCAAAATTCATAAAACAAGTCTGAAACACTACATTACCAATTTACGCCTTGACTCCAAAGTGCAAACTGAACTATTGGGTCACATATCTACATTACCCACATCCAAATGGGCCTAAATCTTACCATTTTAAAGTCCCTAATACTTATGATGGCCGCTCTTCGGGCCACAACCTCAAATTAGGAATTGATTCGGAATAGGGCGTTACAACTCTCCCCCACTTACATTCGATTTCATCCTAAAAATCATTCCTTACCATCCTAGACAACCCGACATTATGAGGGGCACATCCACAACCATGACGTACGACAACCTTCTCAGGAGACTAAATTCAACATAAAATTCCATTCTGAAGAAAATGAACCCATAGTCCCACGCAACATAACAACCCTACTTCACCCTAAAATCTACGATCTGGAAACTTGGATTTGGTCTGAATCCCTGACAGGCTGCTCATACTAACAATTGCTAATTCCCTTCCCGTTATTCCTTAAACGTACTACTCAACCCTGGAAATATGAGGTTCCTACCAGAAAACAGAACCACAGATCATACTCTGCTGCTGACAACTCTTTACTGGACAAAAGAGATTCGATAATCCTTCCAGAGAAAGCTAGTTCTGATGGATAATTTTCCTAGGATATGATGAACAATGGGAGTAAACTGGGAGATGAACCTTCTTGTGCTGACTGGAAATGCTTCCTTTAACTCCCGAACCAATTTACACATCACTACTAGCCCATTACCACAAACACCCATGACTGGTCCAATCAGCCTCGGGCTGGAATACTAATATGTCAAACGCAACCAACCATCAGATTGAAATTTTCAGGGTTTGTTGGCCTATCGCTTCAACCCTACCGCTCCCCCTGAGCCTTCATGCCTACGACTTATAGTCAGCCCGCACCGGGTATCTTGGCCTACTGCATAGAGCAGGACCGCCTTAGCCTACCCAAATACAATGTGTCGCCATAGAAAACCATGTGAAAGATCTAACCTGGTTCCCAGAGCATGGAAAACATGGACATTCTAACCCAGCAACCCTCGATTTCACCATCGATAAAATCACACCTTTCGCCTGAAACTCGCGACTCTCTCCACAAACCAAAAGATTCCCCTACTTACCTCACTGACCTCCGGAATGCATGTGTCACATGGATACACTTGCGATTCCCAATGCAAGTTTCCACTATAAGCCACCCCGAAATGGCCATCCATGAATCCACCCCAAGTTTCTGATAGAAGATACCACAAATCATGCAGAAAAGATCCTTAAACAGGTCGACAGTGAACCTCTTCCAATCCGAATCCATATGATACACCAAAACCTTAATATAGCCTTTGACTCTCTGCCATGCTGTTACCAACCTCCGAACTGAAGAAAGAAGATGATCAAACCAAGAACTTCCACATATCATCTGATCCCTAACAACAACTTGCGAACAAACAGAAATACGGAGCAAACATTCCACAGATTCATTCTGATACCTGGCTGGAACTCCCAATGGCCCTTGACCGTTCCCTATCCAAACCAACTAATTTATGGGTTCTCTGATGCCCATCAACGCGTCACTACCGAGAGTATCACAAATAGATTAAATGAATAATCCTGACCATTAAGCCCACAGCCCATGACTGGAATGCTCCTGATCTCATACCAACCTTGTTGGTATTACGTTGCTTGCTCAACCTTATGGGTCCTAAAGATACTCTCCTCCTTTCACTGCCTTGAGAGGACCTAATCACCGTCCCACACAACACTAAACGCGCATCACCATGCTACAACCCTACCATGTACAATTTACTTATAGAAAAAGTTGCTACCCAAGCCAAACAGTACAAACCCATGGTCCTGTACAACCTGAGGATAGGATAATGGTCGAAATCTTGACCTAATTCGAAGGCTATAACCCAACAAAATCATGCATATTCTTAGAGAAGCCCAAACCTCATCCAAAAAGGAAAGGTTGCCCAAGATAAAGAAACACACCACCTCCATCAATAACAGAAGACGTCCACATCACCAATCGAAACAAGATCCCATACTTGATCAACATTGCACGGATCCTACCCACATGAAAATAGCCCGTGAAGACTTCCAAGGCGATCTCAAAGGTTGCCAAACCCGAATCTGCTATGAATAAGAAATTCCACTCTACCACTGATGGTGAACTTACCCAAGGACCAATGGAAACATAAACACACTGCACTGGAGGTTGGGTGACACATTCCTTGCTCTTAAATGTCGCCTCTTGAATCCTTCGAGGAATTTCTGCTAAAAGACGAACTCCATGACCAATGGTCGAGGACATCCTGACACCTAAACCAGAGAATCACAAATCTAGCTGGAGCTAAACATACCCATTTCTGGAGAGGTTGACCGATCAATATCTGCCCAACAAATATGAAAACAGTAGTCCGAATAGCAACTGACAAAAACTTCAATGCCTGACACTCAACCTGAGAATTCCCAATTCTCCCCCACTTAATGTTCTAACTACCACCCAATGGTTAGAAATAAACTCACAACTCAAACCGTCTCAACCAGGTACAATCATTCCCGACCATGGAATGAATAATGTATGTAAAAGGATCCTCCCCCTACAGATCAATTGGAACCCAAGAGAAACCTGAAATTTAGCTGAGGACTTCCGACATGCAGAATGGCATATAACGACGCTCAATAACCCAAAAATAGTAGAAAGTTAACCCGTGATATAACTTACCCAATCCAACAAAATTCTAACACAATACAATTCCCAATACAATCCCGAAGAATACAGGAGATGTCACACTCTCAAAAGCATTCGAAGAAATCCTAACTTCCTCCCCTTGAGTTACCCTAGCCAACCTGAGGGCACGAAGGAAAGCTCCTCTTCGATCCCAGGTGACATGAACTAATCCTTGTTTGCAATCCCAATGACAATCCGTCACACGGCCTACCCGAGAATATGGTACCTAACTTGCCTTGCAAGATACTCATGCCACATTGATCCACCTACTCTCATTGGCGTTGAAATACTACCGCCAATCCCTGCGACCAACTGACCCCGAGCAGGAAATACAACCTGACCCTAGGGTCACAAGCCTGCTCAATCCCTCGAACTTGAAAAAACTGAAAAGGTACGAACCTTGCCATAGACAAAGAAATTCCAATTCATCAATCAACCATCCTACTTCCAGCTGCAAAACTTAAGCCGATCATAATCATTGCTCCCTTCCCAAGTCCCAAGACTCACATTCCCATCCTCAAACGAAACCCTCGAGGCCTCAAACAAAAACTCACTTGGTTTGCACCCCACAATCAAAAAATCCAAGATGCAACTGCGCTCACATACCAGGCCCATCCCCATGACTGAGCAGCCACAACCAAAAGATTGATGGGAACAGAACCACTGCTGCAAACCATGGTATCCAAACATGCTACCTTCCCTGACCAGCCCTTAGAGTCCCCGAGATCTTCCTTGATTCGAGTATAGATCCGGTGCTTTTAGTAGTACGGGCCCAATACTACCTTCCACACCTATCCATCCTTTCCTCAAGAATCATCTCGGGTCCTCTAAGTCCTAGTCATAAAATAATCCTGCAACCTGCTCAGCCGCGAAACAACCGCACCAACATACTCCCTAGGCTATCCTAGGATCCCACACCCTTCTGCCATCAGCTGCTGAAGAACTCCTCACAATATCAATTAGCCATCTTATGAACACAATCACATGCGAAAAAGCTTAGATTATCCTTCGAGTAATAGATTTATCCCTACAACGGTTGGACTCCAAGATGTGCAATAGGGTTAACTTCGTCACTCTGAGAATATTCAACATTTTTCACATGTGACTTGACATATTCACTTAATGGCTAACCCACATCACTCATGAGTTCCACAAAGCACAAAGCAAGCAACATTCGTGCAGAGGAGCTGACTGGAGCTAAATACAATAAATAAAGCAGATCCTCTTCCGAAACCCCTATCTCCTAATCTCACATCTTGGGTGCACCTTCATCCTGCTCTCACTCCTCCAAGAGTGGAAAATCATTCCTCATGCTAATCCGCTATACACTATGCCCACTTAGAGAAAGCTACTGACTGTCATCCAGCAATGCGACTGGCCGGCGGACCCCATGCGACTCACCATACCACTAATTGCCACACAACCCTCCATTGGTGCCAGATGACTATCGCATGAATACAATCACATACCCTAACGTCTAAACAATATTAGGCTAAAAGTTCAATCCCATTACAGTTGGATTCAGACGAGTGCTGCGCAGTAGGACCAAACCTATCAGCCCAAGATCCTTTAAACCGTGCTACATGTGACTTAGCGTATCCACTTAATAGCGAGTTCACACACAAAAGAGTCACAGATCATCCAAACAAAAAAACTCTATAGAACCTAAGGCATCACATAATCAAGCAATTCTACCATGCAATTCCTGAAGATCCTTAGCCTATTGCTAGCATGTTGTTCTAACATATCATAACATATCATAAGCTCAAATAATTGTGTGGTAATTTGGGGTCTACTTAATCGCTCCGGTTAATTGTACACATCGCATCCTCTTTGATTATTTTGAAAACCATTTGAAAATTTGTTTTGAAAATGTTTTCCTTAGCTTGAGACTGGATTCACACGAGTGTTGCTCCGATTCACTCAAACCAAGGCTATGATACCAACTTGTAACATCCATAAAATTTCAATAAAATTCAAACTTTCCAAAACAATGCTTTTTCTATAGAAGTGTTTAGAAAACCGTTGTTTCCAAAGCCTTTATTTAAAACCGTAATCATTTGCACATAGTTTTCAAATCATTCACATTATCATAGTTTCCCAGAAACCATAAGTTCAAAACGAGAGTATGTGTATGGTCATGCCTTTGCCTTGCCAAAACATCTGAAGCACCTGAACCAATAAACTGAAACCATAAGCACAAAGTTTAGTGAGATCCCCCAAAGTACCAACACACAAATAGTAGCACATATACAAATATCATCATGTACATTGAGCCTTCAGCATGTCTGGACCGCCTCACCGGGCCTACAGCCTGTCTGGACCTCTCTCGAGCCTTCGACATGATTAGACCGCCTCGCAGGGCCTACAACCTATCCTGGCCGCTCTCGAGCCTTCGATATAACTGGACCACCTTGCAGGGCCTACAGTCTATTCAGACCGCTTGCCGGGCCTTCGACCTGACTGGTCCGCCTCACAGGGCCTTCAGTCTATCCAAGCCGTCCTGGGTCTATTGGCCTTCAATACAAATCAGGATCTCCTCAACCCGACCACACACACACACATGTCAACATAAATATAATAGATAAGCATGCATATAACATACCGATATAAATATTATAGGGTTTGTTGATTGGCAGCACAATCTCAACCCAACCACACTACATCAACACATGCTACTAGAAACATATAGCCAAAACAGATAATGACAGATTTAACGGATCACTAAGCGTAACATCATCCTATCTACTAGGATACCGATCTAACACATCACCACAACATACGAGCATATGATAAACCATGATAACAATCCAAAAGGGTCGACATTGGTGCTTTCGACCCTGTTATTATAGTGAGGAAATTTCACATCATAGAATAACGAATAGCTGAATAAAACACTGCTGCAACACCAACTCCACAAGTCTTCCTGAATACCAGATGTAGACCAAAACCCAATCAATATTATAAAATACCCCACATACCCTTTTTGGTTAAGGGTCAAGGTCAAACGAGTCAACCGAGTTGAACCACATTGCACGCGGGGCGTTCCATGCTTGAATGCGGGGCGCTCACACCCTTGACCAGAATCGCAAACTTGAACCGGAACGCGTTGCGTTCCACCCACTTACGCAGGGCATTCCCGCTGAATCCCCAAACTTTTCTATAAAGGGCATAATACCTTAAGTCCTTTGTCCAACATAGATCTAGGTCCAATATGTCACTGAGGGTTATAAAGTTTTCAACTTTATGACCCTGAATGTCCCCTAAGCACTTAAAGTAAAAGTTCTAACCTTTAACCCATTAAGACCATTGAGGGTCATAAAGTTTCCAACTTTATCCATTAGAATGGTCCAAGAAGTCAAGATCTAATCTTTTAAGTTAAAAGGGAACCAAAATCATAGCAAAGTGCCACACAGATAGATCTACATGAAATAGTTGTCAAGGTTGAGACTTTATACCTCCATAAGCTAGATCTAGGTGAACAAAGCTTCGATCCAAAAGCTCCAAGTCAAACAATGACTCTTCAAGAAGTTCCTTCTTCCCCCTCAAGCACCAAAAACACACATAAATCAATTTGAGTCTCAAGAATCACTCAAATGGGGGCTAAGGTTTCATTTTTAGGGTTAGAGATGATGGAGGTTGAAGAATGGAAGACGTTTGGGTCCATAATGATGCTTATAAAGGGGCCAAACCCTAAAAACGAGTTTTTGAAACTGCCTAGCGAATGCCATGCGTTCCCAAAGTTGGCTCGCGTTCATTTTCCTTTGAATGCCCAGCGTTCCCTCCTGGTACGCGCTGCGTACCTGGTTTGTTCTAAAACCTTTCTAACTTCAAATGGTCATAACTTCTTCGTTATAACTCCGATTTTGACGTTCTTTATATCCACAGATAGGTCACGAGAAGCCCCACACTTCTATTAACTTTATTTAGCCAGAAAACCAACCAAACTAAAGTCCAAAATTCATAAGAGAAGTCTAAAACACTACATTCCCATTTTACCCCTTGACTCCAAAGTGCAAACTGAACTATTCGGTCACATATCTACGTTACCCACATCCAAGTAGGCCTATCTCTTACCTTTTTAAAGGCCCTAATCCTTATGATGACTGTTCTTCGGGCCACAACCTCGAAATAGGAATTGATTCGGAATAGGACGTTACACTAATTATCTCTTAATTTGCTAAAAATTTGGGTGGAAATATGTTGGAAACGAAATGGATACTAGCCCATCGGTATCATATGTCGTCCTCCTTGGGATCGAGAGTTCAAGTCTGGTCTGGAACATAGATGGAATCGGGAATATAATTTAGGAGTGGATTAGATTTATCATTTAAAAAAAATGTTAGAAACAAATCTTTTTAGTGAAACTAGATTATGACTCGCGTAAAATGCTGGGGAACGTATAAAAAAATACATAAACAGTTATAAAAAACACCAACACAATAATTAAAAAAAGGTTAAGAATAACATAAATAGACTATGAGTTATTGGTTATACTGAAAAGTCTAAAAAATAAAAAAAAAAATGTATGAGTGTCTATAATCGTTGAATGTCCTTTTTGTAAATAAAATTCTTTGTTTTATTAGTTGGACAACGTTCCTCGTGAAGATGGGTCTACACAAGTACAATCCAACATTTGATAATTAGTGTAGTTGACTTTTGTTAATGGTCATACCAATATATATATATATATATATATATATATATATATGTCTGCTAAAAGTGGAAGAGAACGCGAGAGAACATATAAGGGTATAAAAAGTTGGCACGAATAAATAAATAAAAATATAGTAATAGAAACAGAATTAAAATTATTGGTACTATTGAAATATTTGAAAAAAAACAATGAAATGTCTGAATATCTATAATCACTGTAGGATTTTTTTATAAATTTTTTTTGTTTTATTTTGGAAGATTGTCTCTTTGTAATACTAGAAAAATTTGCCTAAAGTCGCCTCCAAATACAATGGCCTTGCCTTTAAAGAGTTTATGCGATGAACAGATAATATCTTTATCTCAAAGTGTCCTATACAAAATTCTTAAAATCTTACTATTAATCATAGGGTGGGTAATAATAGGATGTTATAATAAACAAATAAAATACAAACTTCTTCATCCTCTTTGACACCAATGTATATTTAGCCCAAACATATAAAATGGTCTAGAAATATTATATATATATATATATATATATATATATATATATATATATATATATATATATATATATATATATATATATATATAGAGAGAGAGAGAGAGAGAGAGAGTTAGGTTCAAATGTTTTTACTATCTATTGTGTGCATATGAAATTGATTCTGGACCAATCATTTTAGTTATATTAAGAAAGTAATTAATACATATTAAATGCCGGAGATTTAATTAATACTCATATATATATATATATATATATATATATATATATATATATATATATATATATATATATATATATATATATATATATATATATATATATATATATATATATATATATATATATATATAACACAAGAAAAAAAATCCCTTTAGAAGAAAAAGGAACATTGTCATAACAAACGTCATATAGAAAATATTTTTTTATATCTTAGTGAAGATAAATGATAGACAATGTATATCGCTATTTAGAAAACAGAAAAGTAAATAATGAATTTATTGATTTTAAAATGCATAATAATAACAGTCTATTTAGTTTGTTTTTCACATAGTATAAATGTAGCGTGCAACATTGTTGCAATTTGTCAAGAAAATCCTCTAAGTTTAATAAATAACTACATTTTTTTCTCTCTCTCTCTTTTAGGCAATTTATAATTGTTTTTAAGATAAATGTTTTATTGTTTTAAAAAGGTCGAATGAAATATATACAAGCTGCTATGATGGGCATAAAATAAAGCGCATTGTCTATATTACTAGCAAGAAATAGAAATAAGATGCTATTATCTTTTAAAAAAGATAAGCAAGTTTTTTTTTTTTTTTTTTGGATAAAAATAACATTAACTTCAAGATATAATCGATGTTCTTTGTTGCAAAGTTAAAAAAAAAAAACAATTTGCTTTTACTTGCTATTAGGCCACATGCCAAAGTCTTAAAGAAGCAAGAAAAAACAATGTATTTTTGTTATAAACATAAAACAAAAAATTTAAATTTGATGCCACGGTCATTAAATGTTAAATTACAAAAATTGAAGTTAATGTTGATGCCATGGTTATTATTATATGATAAATCACAAACATTTAAGTTATTCATATTGCATGTTATATGATTCTATTTAAATATTTTATTATGTTTTAACCATCATTCTTCATACAAAATCACTTCATACAAAATCAATTAAGTAGTAAATTTAAATATGATATATGTCTAAAAACATTTGTTTTGAGAAATTTTTTTGAGAAACACACTTGAACAAACGTTAGAACAAGTTATAATGCGGAATAAGTTTAACTCAAAGGGTCATAAAGCTCAACAATAATAAGAAGTTAGTGTTAGAAAGTTAGATAAATAGATGCAGAAATATAATGATGTAAATGTAAGGAAATATAAATGACAACAAGTATTATATCAAGTAAACACTAAGCTGATTCTTAACAAGGATTGCATTCAAACCAAGTTAGTAAGTGTGATTAGCTTAAAGTGATTAAGTAAAGAATGACTTGCTCCGAAAGAGAGATTACGATCTTAAGGTAAGAATTTAAGTTCTATAATATCTTTGAGAATAAAAGAGTAATGAGAGAAGTAAGATTATATGTAAGAGATAAAAGAGATGTATTTGATAAGAGATGTATCTTTCATTAGAGGTGAAAGACTCTATTTATAGAGTTCCGAGAACATTACAAAGACTATAATTCAAAGGAAGTGTCCATGCAAGGTACACTGGACAATACATTGTAAAAGCATAAGTTAAAAACTAAGTCTTTGTTCCAGAAAAAGTGGTTGTAGATGGCTTCATGTTGTGGTAGTAGAATCAACATTGCGGTAGAGAGGAGGACTTCGGATTAAGGTTCAAGAGGGTCACTTCCTTGATTTAACAATTTTCCCCTAAGTGACCTCTTTAACCTTATCACTTGTTCAGCTTTAGAAACTTGATCAGCATCCACCAAAATTTTCTCACTTCACCCAACCAAGTGATCCTTCTTGTGATCTTAAATTTTACTTCATCAATAGTGTGCTTCGACCTCTGCACCGAAGCCAAGGTGACTTCTAGTTGTTTGCGGGTAAAGTGGTGCATGGCTGTGATGGGGACGAAGTACTTCACATCGCTGTTAGCTCTTTTGAACACAACTCCTGGTTCTGGAAAGTTAGCTGCACCCAAGGATTGCTCTTGATATTCTTCAGTATAAACAGGTGCGGGATCAAGTGGAGGAAGGTTGAATTTCTGAACAAGGGTCGGATGAATATCAACATCTATCTTAGCAAAATCGCACACTGCGCATTTCATGTACTCACAAGATTTTTCATAAGCTATCTTCATGTTGGGATGTTTCTATGACTCTAGTTGAAACACCCTTGCGATTAAGAACACTTCTTTCGGATTCATACACGGGAAGTTAGTCTGAGTTCTGACATAATCACAGCCTCTTCTTGTCAGACTGTACTAGATGAACTTGGATTTCATGAACTTTCGGATCTTGTAGTTTTTGACTTCCGAAGGCTTATCACTTGACCATATATCCTTAAATTTAGATCCATGTTTTCCATGAAACTTGTTAAGACGTTCGAATTCCAAAGGTAGCCTTTGATCTTTAGGGAGGCTTTGGTCGAACGGTTCAAAAACTGTGAAGAACATTGCATTTGGAGATTTGGGAATATCCAGTAACCGTCAGAATGAGGTTCAACATATGTTATCATCGACCTGTAGTGTTCATTGAGAAGCCTGCGGGTTAGGTTAATCCAGGAGTTGATGAGGGTTTCATCCATTATCGTGTTGAAGCCATGATCTCTCCATATTTGTTCAACAAGCTTTGCTGCTCTCCAGTCTGCTTTGCACTGTTTAGTTGCGGGTGAGCCATTGGTATGACCAGATGACATGGTTAGCGCGAGGTTTCAAAATTGAGGTGGAGTTTCTTGATGAAGAGAGTCATGTTGTTCAACTTGAATTTGTTGTTGCGGAGGGGATCTGGGAGGAGATGGAACTGGAGTGGTACGTAGTTTTTCTTTGATGAGTGTTGGTCCATGGCTGAGCAGATGCAAAATGAGATGGACCGAAGTGTGGAGTAGGGTTTGATGATTAAGATTGATGGAGCTGCGGTTGTGATCGTTCACTTCCCCCTTTTGAGGAAGAAACTTGTTGCTCCTCAAACCATTGACGGAGGTCATCAATCTTAGTGAAGACATTATTGAATTGACACTTGAAAAGATCAGATAGTTGCTGATTGTCGGGGATATTTGTGTTGAATAGCAGTTGATGGATTTCTTTTGTGAGCTTCAAAAGTTCTTGACCATGAAAGCTTGCGGTCAGGGAGCGTCGGAGGTTATTGATCATGGATTGAAGCATCACAATGGTTGATTCGTAAGAAATGTGAGTTTCCTCAACAAGCTTCTTGGATTGAACAGCCTGATCAACAATGGATGATTGAAGTTCGGTATTGATTGTGGTGACTTCCTGAATAAGACGTTCAGCAGTTGCTAGGAACTCTTTGTGGTCTGCAGTTTGATTGTAATCCAAGGCTTAAATACCCATTTCAACTTTGAGGGATATCCTTTCAACAGCCAATCGTTCCCTTGTCTCTAATCATTCAAGGCGTTCAACAATGGATTGCGGACCACGAGCTTTCGGTGGTTGCGAGGTTGTGACTACGGTTAATATTTTGTCAACTTTCTCCTGAAGACTTAAGAATTCCTTGCGAGTAACAGCTAGCTTCTTCTTTTTCTTCTTCTCCTTTGGCTTGGAAGTGGAGTGCTGAGAACCGCTAGAGTCTTCTTCATCAAATACCATCATAAAATAATCTAATTGAGTTGGTTGATTTACTTCAGTCATATCCGAATCATCCAGACCAAAGGCTGGTCCGGAGCTAACTTCAATCGTTGTACCGTCTTTATTGGATTCGTGGATTTCGGCCGTTGTAGGGGGCTTGTTAGGTCCTGCACTACCTTGAAGATTCTGAGCTTTATGGATTGTTTCGGCCATGGTGGTCATCCAATCTTGAACTTTGAGGATGGTAGTTACAATGTTGGCGTTATTGATCGCATCCGCCGAGTATTTAGCAACTGTTGGTATTTCCTTCTCCTTCTGTTGTTGTTGTTTGATTTGTTGATCCTTGTGGGCCTGGAAATCTTTGCGGAAAGCTTCATACTTTTTGACTTCATATTCAGTATTTGGTTGATACCGAATCCAAGAGTCATCAGAATCATATCTGTCAAATCTTTGTTGTCGCACCGGGATGTCCCCCGAGTTCATGGATCCTTGAACATTTGTGCTCACCATGTCTAAACCACCTGATTATAATGTAAGCAAAGTAGGATTTCCTGAGCTTCCTTGGTCTCCTTGACCCGTAGTCAAGTGTGGCCTCGGCTCAGTTCTGGCTAGGGTTGAAGAAATGCCCTGCGGATGGGAAGGTGTATCAGGTGTTTGTGTGACGGCAAGAAGTATGGACTGCAACTCCTGTGGTTCAAAGAAATGAAGATAGGAAGCCCTGGAGACCTTAGGGCATGTAGAACCAATTAAATCCTCTTGATATTCAACTGGGGTCGAGTATCCATGATCAGATGAAATAGGCATACTTGTTGTGTCTGAGTAGCTAGAGGGGGTTGTAGCGAATAGGTCTGTCGGGACCCTAATGACTACCCGAGTCTTTCGAGAGGCTATGGTATTAGTCTGGTCATGTATATGGCTAGGACTTGGATTGGTCTTTCGTCTTTTGTGAACAAGAGCTGGATCGGAGTCATCATCAGACTCATCGTCAATGTTGACGGGAAGGCTTTGAGAATGAGCAAGAGCTTCATCCGAGGACACAATACTTTTGCGTTTCTTTGAAGTTCGTCCTTCCTTGGATTTTCCAAGAGGGGATTTCTTTGATGATACCAGTAGTTTTACCCTCCGGGCAAGTGGCTAACTTGACTGTGTAGTAGTAGTAGGAACTGTGGTACTCACTGGACCATGGGGTTCTATTGAGGCTAGAATGTATTGACTGGGAATAGGCGGGGTAGAAAGATACGGGTCAATATCTTCCATAGCCTCTATGTTATCTGTGACTTCTTTGGTTTCAATCCCAACAGTCATCAAGACGTGTACAGGTAATCGTCTCAATGGTCCAAAAATAGATTGATCTTTCGAGAGTGTGTATGAGAGAACAAATTGAACTGATGCGCAGGGACAAGGTTTGAAAACTCAAACCTTGATTTGATGCTTAAGATCAATGTCTGCTTGCTAATGAATGTTCCAGTCAAGTCTGGATAGACCAATCAAGTCTGATTTAATGTATTCAAAAAATATTCAAGCCATAAATGAAGAATGAGAATTATGATCAAAGTAAAGTTAATAAATGAAGAACGAAGAGAATGTTGTAAAGAAAAAGAGAGTGAAGTAAATGTAATATTGCTAAGAAGTTTGAACAATTTGTCATTTGATTTAACATTGAAACTCCTATAAATAGGAGAATGAGGTTCATGGTACTAACCGATTACACACATAGGACTAGTTAAAAGAGTTACATCTGACACTCTGAATATCCGTGCTTGACAAAAAAGACTAAGTCCTATGATAAGTTAAATCAAACTAATTGATAAAGATAATAAATGTACACAGACAAAGCATTGATTCAGATAGACTAACATTTTGGACACATAGTGCATTCCGGAATGCCTTCACTGATCTTCTCAGCTGGAGCATATATTCAAGTCCGAATAAAACTAAGATTCTGGAGCATAGATTCAATTCCGGACAGCAACAAAAACATTTCAGAACTCTGACTGATTTCATATTGGGATTGCTAGAGGTTCACTTTCAGGTTCCAACAATCTCCCCTAAGTGAATTTAGCAATCAAGTTAGATTAGTTTGCTTCCTCCTTGATGAACGTGTAAGCTCTAAATAGCCAATCTCTAACCTCAACATACCATTGTAGTTGACTTACAAACTTTGCCTTGACCTATTTAGAAGCTTCGGATTTGGATGCTCTATTGCTGAACTTCTTGAGAGCTTTTGTTGGAACTAGGTGTTTTTCAAGGACTCGGAAAAAGTCCTTTTTGTTTGTCTTCTTTGTCTTGTACACAAACCCTAGAACCGGATCATCAATAGGATCTTCAACTAGTAGTTCAGCTTCCGGAAGCACATATTCGATCATGGCAACAAAATCAGTTCCAAACAAATGAGCCAACTCATAGTCGCATCGACAAAATTCCACAACATAGTCCTTAAGAAAGCCTAAGGCTTCATGGTAAGCACTCATGCTTATGTAATATCTTTGAAGACTCCGGAGAATAGCAGCAATGATAAGGACATCGTTTGGATTCATTACAGGAAAGTCAGCATCGGTGATGGTCTGGTATGAAGGTTTGTTCCGGATGACATGATATCGGAACATTGGGTAGCTGAGTTCATAATTCACCAAGATCTTTCTTCCGAACCCAGAAATCTTTTTAATCCTCTTCCTTGTCCACAATTCCTTTTGAGGTTGTGCGTTCTTGGAGTAGAAAGTTTTCAATCTTTCACGCTCTATCTGGATGATTAATTCTGGATCATCTTTTGGGTGGAGAGGAGAAAATTTGGTGTAGTATTTGTTGTATGGAGAGACAGGCAGATCATGTCAAAATCATTTGTAGGGACGTCATAGTACATGAAGGGTACTATGTCCAAATCACGAATAATGCCTTCACAGCATAGTGGAGAGATACCACGCATCGGATCAGGATTATCTTTAAGAGCTTGGATCCGGATGTTCTCTTACAATGATTTGTTCATTTCCTCCTGAGACCATCCAAATTTTTGCTTTGGTGGAGGTCCGGATTCCGTGATAGGCTTCTTGCCTTTGTCTTTGCCTTTGTTTAGAACCGAGATCACATGCATCATATTCTCGTCAGCAGTGAACTTTGGAGGAGAGGATGGAAGAGGTTCTTCCATAATGGCATCTGGAGTCCGGAAGGGAGAACCTTCATCTATTGGAGCAATGTTGGGAGCCAGAATTGGTGGTAACATTGAAGGAGTGGCTCGGAAGGCTTGAGCAGTGAGAAAGGTTTTTGCCTTGGCCATTTTGATTCCCCTTTGAATAACATCAGGTAAAGAGGATGGCCAAGAAGCTGCAGATCATATCCTCTTTTCTTCTTTGGTACTCATTTTTGGGAAAAGTTTCCTTGGAGCTTCAAGACCAATAACTCCATTGGTAACATACTCCTCTTCCTCTTCATCAATTTCATCATCATCATCATCATTGTTCCCTAGAAGTCCAGAAAGAACTTGGACTTCATAATTAGAATTTTCATCTTCATCTCGGAGTTGGAAATCCGAGGCTGTCTTCCAATGTTGACTTGGACCTTCTCACCCTCTTGCATCGGTGGCCTTGGAAACCGGTGAAAGCATCAACGATTCCTTCAAATCAGAAAATTTATCAAACACCTTTTGAAGACCTGTGTTGAGTTGAAGGATAAGAGCATTATAGGCTTCATTAGTAGGCGCCTGAGATGCGAGATGATCAAATAAGTGTCCAAGGATGGCAAGCATCTCATCAAACTTGTGATTCAGAACATCAGCAATGTTCCAAGTGGATCGGAGCAATTTGATGAGGACTTGTTGTATAATCAGGTTCATATCATCCTTTTTCTTAATCTCCTTCTCCAGCGTCTGAATCTGCTTCTCATGACGGACATGGGTCTGCTTAATGAGATCATTGGTAGCAGCAACGAAGTCGTTATGGACTTTGAGCATCTGGGTGATTTTATCGAGATAGTGATCAACGGAGGCATCATATTTCGCTTCAACTTCTTTGAGTGAATGTTTAAGCCGGAGTGATATTAGTTGATCTAGTTGGGTTTCTCGTTCAACTACGGAAGGTCCGGAACTGTTGGCTTCGGACATCGCTTTAAGGATAACATGAAGCTTCGAATCTAGTCTGGAGACTTTCTCATCCAACTTGGAGTTAAGCTGTGTTACGGAAGTTTCAATAGATTCAACCTTCTTCATGGTGTCAGACACATTGGTTTGAATGTCCGAAACAGTAAATGGATCGATTTGGTCTCCTATGGAAGATCCGTTGTCAGAGCTGGAATGTTGAGGTTTGTGTTTCAGAGATTACGGATTGATTGGAGTGACTGAAGCACTTGGTTTGTTGGTAGCTGCATCGTCATGAAGTTTCTGAGTATATTTTGATTCATTTTGAATAGAGGAGGAGGATCCAAAATCAAATGCAGGCTTGGATGAAGATAGCTTGGAGAGAAGTTGAACAGAAGAGAACGGGTTTGTATCAGCAACATGGGCATCATCTTTGGTTAGCAACACCTCTTCTGAAATTCCATCATCTGAAGCTGAAGGATTAGAAACATAGGGTGGAGTCTTGGGAGTATCTCCGGATCTAAACTCAAGATCGGCAATCTCATCTGAAGGAGCAACATAAGTAAGGTTGCTCTAAATGGCCCAGTTTCGCATGGAAATGAGAGTGGCTTCAACTTGGGATCTTTTAAGTTCCGGGTGCCTCGAATGTGCCCTTTTCACAAAATCTTCCCATAACGAATCATTAGCACCTGGTCGTCCTATACCCTTACCAGGTATCAGACCAGTTGAGGCATCAGAGGTTGGAGGCACAACTCTAGCCTCAGAATGCTTGGGGTCCGGACCAGGGGTTCCGGAGTGTGTGTGTGTGTAGAAGAAGTATGGATAGATAATGTGACATGTTGTTTTGTTCCAGGGGCAAGGAACTTTGTTCAACACCGACATCACTTAATTGAGAAGGTGAGGGTGGGTTATGTGCAGACTCCCCGTGAGTGTGTGCTTGTGTTTTTGAAACATCGATGGGTACCTTGGATGAGTGGGTAGGAGGGGTGTTCGGAAGGCCAGATTCAGCCTGAATGCGATGAGTTCCTTCCTGTTGAGAGGAGGAACTGACTTTGGTTCTCTTTTTAGGCTTGGACTTTGAAAGAGATGTCTTCCTTTTGGCAGACTTTTTAATTATTCCTTCAGATATAGAAGGATTGGCCTCTTCCAGAATGGGCTCAACTGAGACTGGGACAGGTTGTGTTGGGTCAAACACAATTGAAGTCTCTAAATGATGTTTCAATTAAGGTGAATCAGAAGGAATTAAGGCCAACATGTGGTCCGGAAGACGTCTAACGAGACCAAATGAAGATTGGTTCGAAACTCTATAATGCTTAACAGTTTTAAAGGTTAGATATACCTCCTTTGGAATTGTGCAAATCGGAATGGGTTCAGATCTCTGCTTGTAGAGTTGTTGAATTGTTAGGGACCAATACCTAGGGCTTGAGATTTCATTGCTCTTCCTTTTGACTGCGAATTTTTGAAAATCCTGCCATAATACTTCCAGAAGATCGACTGCATTGCTGCGTCCGGAGTAGATGCTGCAGATCACATACAACCAGTCTTTGCTCAGGGTGTCTGTATCACCATGCTTTCCGGATGGCCCTTTAATGATGAAGTGCATCAACATGGTCCAATGACCTGAAACCGCTAAGTTCTTGAAGTCCTTATCCCTGTAGTCTTGATTGTAACCAATGTGATTCAAGAATTATTGAAATTCTTCAGTTGTTGGTTCCTAAACCTTGAATCCTTCAGGATTCTCATCGACACCAATAGCCATGAGGAATGTAGATTTGTGGATGGGCACGATCCTATCGCCTGTGATCTTTGTTTCGAGAACACCATAGTCGATCTTGATTCTTGTGAAAGTGGTGTGCAAGAGACTAATTTGTAGAGGAGGATCTGGGATTTTGGTGAGTGGGATGGATAAGGGATGAATTTTGATGAAGTCAATCATCACTCTAATGGATTCATCAAAATCCAAAGGGTTCATCGAGAAAAGTTATGTGGTGTCTAAGAAAATGCTCAGATGAATGTGAGGATGATGATTCTTTGGAGGACTTCTTCTTGGTGACAGGTTTCTTGGGTGTTGAGGCAATTGCAACAAGTTTTTGGGATGATGATTGGGATGCCATTGATGAAGGTTATGATAGCTTGAAGAACACGATGAACACATAAAATTTGTTGGTTTTGGAGAGTTTGAGCGCGTAAAGAGGTAAATGGGGGTTTAAGAAGGTTTATATAGGTGGTGGAAATGGGTCGGATCAGAAAGGGTAATGATGAGGATCCGAAATGGAAATGGGTCGCATTTAATATGTTGCCGTTTAGGGGGTGACTTGACTAATGACGATGAAAGTTTTCTATGGAATGAAGTGAGGAATAGAAACCGTTAAACGACAATGGGATGTTTGCTTTAAAGGGTGTGCAATCATCGCACAGATTTCAAGGAACATGATAAGCATCTTTTAAAAGTAACCATTTGAAAGAGTATCACCTTAAAAACCTTTGGACTTCCGAATGATCGATTTCGGATAGTTTGAGATCCGGAGGGTAAAGAGGTGAATTCCGGATCATGGTGATTTGAGAAAAGGATTTGGAATTTAAACAATCTGGAGTAAAACCTTGAGATTCCAGAGTCAAACATATTTGAATTCAGGAGCAGAAATCTTTTGAAAAATTCTAGAGTAAAGTTTTTTTTAATGATTAAAAAATTTGAGAAATGAGTCCGGAGCAAAAATGCGAAATTACGAAGGGATTACTTTGGTGTTCCGGAGTGCAATTTGAAAGAGTATTCGGAACAAGATTTTGAAAAGATGTTTCCAGAGTAGAATTTAGACATATTCCAAAGTCTGAAATATAATACCTTTTCGGATTTGAATTTTAGGATGACATTATGAAGTATATTCCGAGACAAAATTGTGACCAATGTGACTATATTGGTCCTTGGAATTCAAAAGATTTAGAAACTATACAACTTAACTCTGAGATGGGAGCTTAGGTTAAAAGACACATAAAATGATCCTGATTGTTCCGAGGTAATGATTCCGAAGAGTCTATGGTGGCTATCTAGGAGGCCAAGATTAATTTTGCTGAGGATCTTGATAATTCAGGATCTTGGAACGTAGCTGGATGCACGAAATGCGAAATTTTGAAGGGATTATTTTGGTGTTCCGGAGTGAAATTTGAAAGAGTATTCGGAACAAGATTTTGAAAAGAAGTTTTCGGAGTGGAATTTAGACATATTCCAAAGTCTGAAATATAATACCTTTTCGGATTTGAATTTCGGGATGACATTATGAAGTATATTCCGAGACAAAATCGTGACCAATGTGACTATATTGGTCCTTGGACTTAAAAAGGTTTAGAAACTATACAACTTAACACTGAGATGGGAGCTTAGGTTAAAAGACACAAAAAATGATCCTGATTGTTCCGAGGTAATGATTCTGAAGAGTTTGCGGTGGCTATCTAGGAGGCCAAGATTAAGTTGGCTGAGGATCTTGATAATTCAGGATCTTGGAACGTAGCTGGATGCGCGATGCACTAGCCAAAATAATTGGCAAGCCTGCCACTGCTACTGAGGATCTTGGGTCGAAGCCTGCAGAAGAGGAGAAAGGGAAGAACACGACCAACGATGACCATGCTAAGGTCTAGGCCTACAAAAAGTTAGTTTAAGTAGTTTTTTATTTTAGTTGATGATGTAAAACAATTAACTTTTGGTGGGTTGGTGCTCAACCCCTTTTTGAATGCAATGGTTGTATTTTATTTTCATATCTTTCTTTTGATCATCCTACATAATTTTTTGTGATACTGGGATCCTTAGGTCACTAGGATCATGAAGAACTTAGTTCCTGTAAACTATCCTAAAAATCTCTTAGTAAATTATAAGTAACCCTTTTAACTAAAAGACTTAAATTATGGTAACCAAATAATCTTCGTTTAGGATCCTAAAAGTTTAGGATCCTCAAACATTACTTACAGTTTTTCAAAAATAAGGATAGATGAAACTTGGTGATCTTATAAAAAGTTTGATGCTATGAACTCCTTGTCTTCGTATAACCTTGATGCTTGAAGGAGTCTTTATTTTAGAAGCTTGTTAGGAAGGATCCTTAGTTTCTTAGGAATGTCTTATGAGTCTCATTCATCTTCTAGGGAAGATCCCATCTTGAACTTATGTCATCACTTTACGACAAGCTTTTGGGTAAGATTCCAAATTCTAATCCTTAACGAATTATTGAGGAAACCCCTAATTGTATAATAAAAATTCTATAAGATTTATGTATTTTATGGGGAAATCCCAACATGTGAATGTTATAAGCCTTAGGAGTTTTCTAGGGATGATCCCAACTTAAGATAACATGTAAATGTTATAGACCTTAGGAGTTTTCTAGGGATGATACCAACTTAAGATAGCATGTAAATGTTATAAACCTTAGGTTCAAATTTTAGGATCTCAACTTCTGTTTAGAAATGAGAGGGTTTCCAAGTCACTAAGGCATGAAATGATCCCCTCATCCACATCCTATAGTCGGATATCGTACGCCTAGGCGAGGTGTATAAACGTTAACTCATGTGAAAGAGGTTATTAACTCTTTAAACATTAGAGGAGATTAAGTACCCTTAATCGTGGGAGATGTGATCAGTTTCTAATCTTGGGAGGTTCATATCATGAGTCATTGGATGTTTTTAGTCATGCGGATCTCAGTGGTCCCTAGGGCATCAGGATCCTTGGGAGGTTCATATCGTGAGTCGTTGGATGTTTTCAGACAAGATTTTGGAAATTGTTTCATAGTATCAAGTCTCCTACTTGGAATCTCCTGAACCTTACGTTTTTATTATATGCTCTGGTGATCCTTTATTGATGAGTAGCAATACAAATCTTGGCAAGATCCTTAAGTTTGTCTATCGTGTCGAGATCCTAGGCCAGGATCCTGCTGTTGTCCTCTTGGCTTTGGAGTAGATATATCGTTGTGGGGATGATTGCTTCCATGCCGAACACTAATGAGTATGGGATTTATCCCGCAACTACCTTGGAAGTGGTTCTATTTGCCCATAATACGAAAGCAAGTTCTTCTGCCCATCTTTCTTTCTTTTCATCCAACCTTTTCTTCAAGTTGTTTACTATGATTTTATTGTTGGATTTCGCTTTGCCATTGGCTTGAGGGTGGACAGGAGTAAAAATAACCATTTTTATTCCCCAACTTGTTCAAAAATCCATCGTTCTTTTGCTTATGAATTGGAATCCATTGTCGCATATAATTTCAGCAAGGATCCCGAACATGGTCAAGCTGCTACGTTTGATGAAGGAGACTACCTTTTGTCTCTTACTTATACGTAGGCTTTAACTTCTATCCACTTTGAGAAATAGTTAGTCATCACTAGCATGAAGACTTTACCTCCATGGGCTACTGGCAGTTTTCCTACTATATCCATTCCCCATTTCATGAATGGCAAAGGGGAAATGATAGAATGTAGAGGTTCTGCAGGTTGGTGTAGGATGATGCTATGTCTTTGACAAGCGTCACATTTTTTTTCATGGAGGAATGAGTCTTTCTTCATTGTTGGCCAGTAGTATTTTGTCCTTAATGCTTTCGAACATAAGGATCTGCCCCCGGTGTGGTTGGCGCAGTCCCCTTCATGGATGTCCTTCAGTACCTTTGTTGCTTCATGGTCTTCCAAACACCTGAGCTATGGTCCTGCCATAGATTTTTTTATACAAATTACCTTGGATTATAAAGAACCTTGAGATCCTTGTTTTGAATGCTCTATCGCTTTTCTATTCCTTAGGGATCGTGCCATTTGGAGGTATTCCATGATGGTTTGGATCTAGGATCCTGAAGTTAAGGAAGGATCCTGGATGTTAGGATCCTGATGTTGGACCGTTGAGTCAGGATCTTTGATTGTGAAAATGTTGGTAGTCTCCCTAAGGTCGGTAGTCTCCCCATTCTCTTCTCTAGGAACCTGGTTTAGGCTGAATGTTTCAAATTCTGAGGCCAGGTTTTGAGAATTTGGAGATATAGAGCTAGATTTTCTCCTTTCACTGCAAAGGATCCATTAAAATGGTTAGTTAGTAGTAAAGAATTGATGAATACTTGAAGATCCTTGAGTTTAAAATCATTGGCTAACAGTAGTCCCATGATCAGTACCTCGTATTCTGCTTCGTTTTTGGTTGCGTTGAATTCACGACACTACCTGAGGTACGATGTCCCCCTCTGGCAATTTTAGTATGATCCCCAAGCCAGTTATTCATTGGTTCAATGATCCATCTGTGAATAGTGTCCACCTTCCCATGTTTTTCTCTTCTAGAAGATGTTTGGCTTCTATTTCAACTTCAACTCTTAGAATATCACTGAATTCAGCTACAAAATCTACTAATGATTGGGACTTTATGGTAGTTCTTGGTTCATAGAAGTTGTTTGGCTTCTATTTCAACTTCCTGACTTTTCTGGTTTTCTCATAATATTCTTAATCAGATAGTTAGTTCTTACAATTATAGGGTGTGCTTCAAAATAATGTCTTAACTTAGTAGAAGTTGTTACCAATGCAAGTATAAGCTTTTCAAGATGGGAGTACATGGTCTCAGGATCCAGGAGACTTTCACTTATTATTATATGGATTTTGGTTCCCATCGAGATCCTTGGCTAATACAGTGCTTACTGCGTTTAAGGATACTAAGAGGTGAAGAAGGAGAGGTTCCCCATCTAGTGGTTTTACCAATAGAGGTGGTGAGTTTTTTAAGCTCTTGGAAACATTCTTCATGTTCCTAGTTCTACTTGAATCTAGTGTTCCTCTTCAAGATGTCGTAGAAAGGCTTGTATCTTTCTGAGGATCTTGAGATGAACCTGTTTAGGGTTGCCAGTCCTCCTATTAATCTCTAAATATCCTTTGTCGAGACTAGTGGTTTTAGATCAAGGATGGCCTTGATTTGTTCCGGGCTTGCTTCGATTCCTCTTTTAGTAACCATGTATCCCAGGAACTTACCCGATCTCATCCTAATGTGGCATTTGGAGGGATTCAGCTTCATGTTATATTGGTTTAGGATGTCGAAGGCTTCTTCGAGATCCTTGAGGTGATCCTCAACTTTTTTTGGATTTGACCACCATCTCATCGATGTAGACCTCCATCGTGTCCCACAGTTTCTCCTTGAACATCTTATTCACAAACCTTTGGTATGTTGCTCCTGCATTTTTAAGACAAAAGGGCATGGAAGTGTAACAATAGATACTTGTTAGGGTTATGAATGTTGTGTCTTCTTGGTCAGAGGGTTCCATTTGGATCTGTTGGAATCCTGTTGATGCGTCCATGAATGCCAGTAATTCGTGGCCCGCTGTTGCATCTATCATGGAGTCGATGTGTGGTAAAGTGAAAGGATCCTTGGGATAGGCCTTGTTAAGATCCATATCGTCCACACATACTCTCCCTTTATCGTTCTTCTTTTGTACCACGACCACATTAGCTAGCCATATTGGGAACTTCACTTCCTTGATCATGCCAATTTTGAGAAGTTTTCCCACTTCTTCTTGTATAATTTGGTTTCTTTCGGATGCAAAATTCCTTCTCTTTTGGTGTATTGGACTAAAAGATGCATCAATGTTAAGTTTATGGGTTATTATGTTTTTTTTCAATACATGTCATGTCCTCATGTCTCCATGCAAACGTTTTGCTTTTGGCCTTGAGGAACTTTATGAGATCCTGTTCGATTTGTTCATGCTATGAGGATCTTATGAGAACTTTGGCTTCAACATCCTCAAGTTTTAGGGGAACTTATTTTATATCATGCGCTCTTTCTTCCAGCACGCCTCGTGCCCCCTGCCTTAATTTCTATGCTTGTCCTGGTGTTGTTGAAGACATCATCGAAGTCTTGTAGCATTCCTTGGATTCTTTTTGGTCTCCCATGATCTTCACCGTCCCCCATGGGGTGGGTATATATACACATTTATGATACGTCAATGGAACGACCTTCATTTCATGGATCCACGGTCAACCTAACATGATATTATAAAAAGATAATGTGTCAATCACAAAAAAACATTGTACATAATTTACCCCCTCTATGTAGATTGGTAGCTTTATCTCGTTGGTACTAAGGATCTTGCAATTATCTCAAATTTCGGGATGTTCATTCTTTTTAATGCGTCCATGAGTATGATGTTAACTGAGGATCCTTGAGTATGATGTTAACTGAGGATCATCCATCGACGAGGATCCTTATGACGAAGTGGTTGGAAATGTAGAGAGTAATCACTAGTCTGTCGTGGTGAGGATTATATACGTCCTGTGTATCTGCTTCGTCGAATGTGATCTCCTTTTGGATAGTGATCGTCGTGTTCTTTCGTGGTCCATTCTCATTTTCTATTTCGGATACTTTGTCGTGACTTTTTGTCGTAGAGTAGGAGGTACCACAAATATCAGATGCTCTAGAGATCATATTGATCACCTTGTGTCGGGGGGATAATGGTATTTTGAGGGTCTTCTAAGGATCTAGATCTTTTTCTTTGGATTTTTCTTTTCTTCTCCCAAGGATTTCTTTAAGGTATCCTTTTCCCAGGAGATAGTTGATTTCCTTTCTGAGGGTCATGCAATCCTCTGTAACGTGACCAAAGTCCTCATGATATGCACACCATTTGGAATTGTCCTTCCAAACAGTGGATTTTTCTCCTTTCCTTAGCCACCTGGCTTTGTCTCCAAGATACTTCATGGCAAATATTACACCTGAAATGTCCACATAAAAACAATAGTCAGTAATTTTAGGGAAATATTCTTCCTCCCCCTCATCTTCAAGGGCATTGACATGTGATGTTCGGGTATGGAATAGGATTTGACTTATTGGATCTTGGGCCATGGATTCGGCCTTCCTGTTGGGGTAATCAAAAAAGCTTGGTGGGTTGCTCCTTTTTTGGATCTCCTTGTCTTCTTCGAGTCTAATGAATCTCAGTGCCCTGCTCCTAACTTCGTCCATTCTCCTGAATGGGGTCATTATGAGATCTTCATAGAAGGGATAATCCTTATTTAATCCCATTTAAAGGCTTCGACTGTAGTTGCCATGTCGATGTTGGGGATACTCAGAGCTTCCCCGCCAAACCTGTTCACCAAAGTCCTAAGGGATTCCTTAGGATCCTAAACCACTCGATAAATATCACATGTGATCTTTTTGAATGTTCTGCTGCAAGAGAACTGTTTATTAAAGAAATTAATCAAATAAGAAAAAGATGTGATTGAATAAGGAGGAACATTAAGGAGCCATTTCAGAGCGTCTCCTGTGAGGATGGAACCAAATCCCTTGCATAGGCAAGATCTTTCAAGGGAGTGGGGATGGGAATAATATCCATCGTCTCCCTATACTCTGCTAGGTACTCCTAAAGATCTGTAGTTTCGTCGTAGGGCTTCACGCTGGGGGTCTGGAAGCGTTTTGGAACTTCAGTATCAGCTATTGCTGTAATGAATCTAGAGATCATGTGACTTATGGGGGATACTTCTGGTACCGGTTGAACTACTCCGGATATGCTTAAGATCATCTGTCTTAGTTGTTGTAGCTCCTTAGCCATGATTGGGTTCAAACCTGTATCAAGATCCATTGAGTTAATTGTAAAATTATTATTATTACAGAGTTACCAGGATCCCTGTTATTGGGAGTAACAAAGGTTTCGTTAGGATCCCAAATCTCGTGACGGATTGCTGAGGATCCTGGGTTGTCAAAATTTAGGATCTTGGGCTACAAGACCAAGGGTGCTACCTCCTGAGGCTTGTAGAATTCCGTCCTCATTCTCTCCACATCCTCGATAATCTTCCAGTTATCCTCCTGATGTTGGGCGATCTGTCGCTATAGACTCTTCATCATTGCAAAGATCTCGCTGTTGGAAATCAACACAGGAGGATCCTGGTGTCCCGGAGTGACTGCAGAGGTGTTCTTCTTCGGAGTTTCAGAGGAAATGAGAGAAATCAAGGAGGAGACATGGGAGCTCCAGCTGGTGGTGATGGAAGGTTGTTAAAGGAAATAAGAGAAATCGAGGAGGATGAGAGAGTGGATTGAGTAGACATGGTTTTTTTAAGAGAATTTGAACACCACAGCCACACGGTGGGCACCAAATTGTTTTGGTCAAAAAATAATTGAACTATAATAGACCAAAGTGTATGAGAGGTTGTGATGTTCAGTATAAAACATATATATAATGTAGATCAAAGCAACACAAAATCGTTTACAAGGAAAGCCCTTGATCCTTACTAAGATGTCCCACATAAAACCTTGGGAGGTGATAATAATCACCTGCCTTGATGTTTTTATTGATTGAAATGAATGATTACAAAGAAAGTAGAATGATTATTAGTACAAGTGATAGTCTTCTGCCATAAAATTGTGTGATGAATACAAGTGTTTTATATAGTCAAAACCTAACAACTAGAACTCTGAAAATTCCAGGATCCTCTGAGATTACTTATAGTCGTTGCTTGGCCTGGTCCTCTGGGTCTTTTGCATGGTTGTGACGACTATATGTTGAGAATGTGACTTGGATTGGTTATTTCTGCACATATGAGAAAGACAAAAGAACATATAGCCATTATAATAAATAAAATAATATTAGTTAGGATCCTGGTGTATATTCGAGATCCTGAGATTTGAGGATCTTGAGCTTTTGAGGATCCTTAGACTTGAGGATCGTATAGTAGTTTTGGGATCCTAGCCCTAACATCTATCTTTTAGGAAATTTATATTTTTCTTAATCGATCTGTTCGGGTATTGAGGATCATATGAGGACTTTCGCTTCAGGATCCTCGAGGTTTAGGGGAACTACGTTTACATCCTGTTCTCTTGTTTCTATCACACCTTGTGACCAAGCTTTAATTACTATTCTTGTCGTGGTACCATTGAATATTTCATCGAGGTCTTTTAGCACTCATTGGATTCTTTTTGGTCACATGTGATCTTTACTGTCTCCCATGGAGTGGGCATCTCAACACATTAATGGTATGTTGAGGGGACAACCCTTATATATTGGATCCATAGTCTACCTCGTATAACATTATAGGAGGATAATGCATCAATTACACAAAAGAATTGCATAGACTTTACCCCCTCTATATAGATAGGTAGCTATGTCTTGCTGACCATATGCTTTGTTTCGCGACTGAAACCTATTAGCACTGAGGATCTTTTGACTATTTCTGCTTCGGGGATGTTCCTTCTTTTCAAAGCATCCAGGAGTATAATTTTGACTAAGGATCCTCCGTTGACAAGGATCCTTCTGACCAAATGGTTAGCGATGTAAGCATTGATCACCAGTCCATCGTGCTAGGGATCCTGGACGTCTGTTCTATCTGTTTCATCGAAGGTAATCTCCTTTTCAAACATGATCAACGTATTCTTTTGAGTCCTTTCTTATTTCTCGGTTTTCGACACTTTGGAATGTCTTTTTGTTGCGGATAAGAGGTACCACAAATGTCAGATCCTCCATAGATTAAATTGATGACCTTGGCATCCGTAGCAGGGGATCCTGGTTATTCTAGGATTTTATGAGGATCCTAATCCTTTTCTTTGGATATTTATTTTCTTTTTCCAATGATCTCCTTAAGGTATCTCTTGCTAAGAGGACAACTGATCTCCATTCTAAAGGCTATGCAATCTTCTGTAATGTAACCGAAGTCTTTGTGGTATGTGCTACATTTACATTTATCTTTCTTGGCGGTGAACATTTCTCCCTTTCATGTCCAATTTGCTTTGTCGCCAAGATCCTGCATAGCAAATATTAAACCTGAACCATCCATAGAAAAACAATAGTCAGTGATCTTAGGAAATTCTTCTTCCTCCCCTTCATCTTCGAGGGCATTGACCCTATGATGATTAGTTTTGGAATAGAATTTGGATTGATAGGATCGTTAGACCGAGGAATTGGCCTTCCTATTAGTGTTGTCAAATGAGTTTGGTGGGTTGCTCCTCTTTTACATGTCATTGTCTTCTTCGAGCCTTATGAACCATAGTGCCATGCTCCTTACTTCATCCATTCTTTTACATCCAATCATTACAAGGTCTTCATAGAAAGGGGGAGTCCTTATTTAAGTCGATTTCGAAGGCTTCTACGAAAATCACCATATCGATGTTGGGGATACTTAGTGCTTCGCTGCCGAACCTATTCACGAAATCCGTGAGGGATTCCTTAGGATCCTGAACCACTCGATAGAGATCATTAGTGATCTTTGCGAATGTTCTGCAACAAGAAAATTGGTAGTTAAAAATATTAAATAAATGTCCAAACGAAGTAACTGAGTAAGGAGGGACATTTAGTAGCCATTTGAAGGATGATCATGTGAGGGTCGAGCCAAAACCCTTGCATAGACAAGCTTCCTTGTATCCAAGGAACTTGCCTGATCTCATTCCAAAATGGCAATTGGAAGGATTCAGCTGCGTGTTGTATTGGTCTAGTATGTTGAAGACATCTTCAACATCCTTGAGGCGATCTTCAACTATCTTTGATTTTAACACCATGTCACCGATGTAGATTTCCATGGTCTCCCCAAGTTTTTCCTTGAACATCCAATTAACTAGCATTAGGTACGTTGAACCTGAATTTTTAATACCAAAAGGAATAGTTGTAACATCTGGATTTTTTGGATACATTAATGTGTGTTTAACCTTGAGACTTAAAAAGTGACTCGACGAGTCGTGAGTCCGACTCGCCGAGTAGGGCCGAGTTGCCAGCATGAAATTTGATGGGTTTTATGCACAAAAACAATCCTATGGGCTCATACAAACCCTAATGCTTGGATCTAGGTTTCTCTATTGTACATGCTTTGAATCCAAGACTAATAAACTTAGATCTAACATATTATAAACTGAATTAGGGTTTAGAGAATTACCTTTGATTGTTATATAGCAATAATAATCAATTCCTTGCTTGGATTGGCTTCAAAAGCTTAGTGCCTCAAGTGCTGCACCTCTAATGGAGTCACAAACACCATATACAACTTGGATGAAGAGGAGTAGAAAGGAGGCTACCCAAAAAACGACTAGAAACCCTAGAGAATCAGTTGTCCACGTTTTTGGGGCCTAAGGGGTCCTTTATATACTTGTGTGGGTTGCTAGGGTTTCAGTCAAAACCCTAATGGACAGCTTAAACTCTAAGCAGCCCATGGAACCTTCTGGATAAGGCCATGGACGAAAATATGATGGGCTCCCATCATAATTTCGTTCACCCCTTGTTCCTTTAGCATTCCTTAGCCCAATAACTCAATTATCCAATAATTGCAGTCCAGTCCCCTAAATTTAATTAATCTCTTTTAGCCACAAAATTAATTATCAATTAATTCTTGACTAATACTAATTAAACAATATGATTTCTCCTTTAATATATTATTCTCATAATATATTAATAAATCATATTTAAACCTCTCTCTCCTTAATTCATCCTACATATTGCTATGGTGAAGGCAACCCAAAAGGACCATGCTCATAATCGGGTCAAGTACATACCAAAATAGTTATGGGCTTAGACACTAATCCAACAGTCTCCCACTTGGATAAGTCTAATAACTATTTTTCGTATGACTTCAGAACCTGATCAGCAATCTTAGCTTTCAAAAGCCGCAGTCAACTCTGATCTTATCAGATAGCATGTCCTCTAGATAAGGGATTATATATTCCTCCATTCTCAAGATATCATATAGACAAAAGACATGAATTTCAATCATTCTCTCTATACTGTTTCCCGACTTCCGATTTATGACGACTGATAACAGACTACAATTAAACACATCAACTTAGTCCCGGCTTGGCCAAGCGCTTAGGTGTCATCACTAAATCATCGAGAGGCCCACAGATATCGCTTTTATTGCACTTTGAGTAAAAGGAATGGATAAACTTTGACTCATATCACTACAGGAAAACAGCCCTTTAATGACGCGCAAACAATGACACTCGCTGATAGAGGATGCACACTTTTGCGTGCCCTAAAAAATAATGTCAGTTTTGAAAAATCTGAAGGATAGAGGGCACACATTTGTGCGTGCCCTAAAATTAGTGTCAGAAAAGAAAAAAAAGAAATGCGGAGGGCGCCTTTAATAAAATGTGCGTCATGTAGATGTGTCGCTTTATAATTTATAAGTGAAACACGCGTTTTAGGCGGGAAATGAAATCGACGAAAATTACCCCCGCCTATTGGATCCCAAAAATTAATCCCCCCGCCTCTTCTACTTAGCAAGAAAAAGCCCTAGGGCCCTCATCTTCATCTTCAGCGGTGGGAATACCTAGGTCGATTCTTCAGTGTTCAACAACAGATTTGTAAACAACAAACGTATATGATTCTGGATCTCGACATGATTATGGCGCTTTGGAGCCGGCGACGTGAACATCATTCGTGAGAAAAGTTCATACAAAACGCAAGAATTTCTATGGTTTCGATTATTGAGTGAGGTACAGGGAGGTGTAATCGTTTTGGACTCTTTACTAATTGAGTTGAAATTGAACACTAAAAACTCAATCCACACTTCGAACATCTCTGATTCTCTTTTCTTCTGCTCCCCAATCTCCATGGTGGCGCTCTTTCCATTTCCATTTCCAACCTCAAACCACCACTAAATGGAACCCAAGAATTCAATCAATCAAATTGATAATCACATCGACGATGATGGTGATCAGAACTCATTTCCAAGCCCCCGTCATCAGATCATCACCTATTCAAGCAAGAGAAAACACTCTCAATCTCAGGTAATCACACCAATCGATTCAACACAAGTAAATCCTCTTTTCGAAGCATCAGTTCTAGGGCTTGTTCTCCTTGCTCATACATTCTCATACGATATTCAAAACCTCACTGAGTCTCTCCTTCTCAAAATCCTCACAAGATTTCCCCTGAAATCAATTTTTAGGTTCAAATGTGTTTGCAAACACTGGCTAGACCTAATTTTTCTGCCTTCATTTGCCCATTTCTATTGCTCGCGTATACTCACAGCCAGTGCATCGTCATCATCCTTACCGTTCAAAATTTTGTATAGGTACATTTATGTGTCGAATTTCACAGATGTTCTTGATAGATTCCGTCCCAAGATATACAATTCCTCAAAATTCTCAGTCCTTCACTCTTTCAAAAAAATAAGCAGGTATTTTTCTATGTTCTTGTGGTCTCTTTACTTTCTGCTCGTATTGATAATATTGAACATATGTTTTGAGAATAGAATATTAAGCCCTAGATTCTGGGAACTCGCAGAAAATGAAGAAGATGAGCTATGCACTCCAAGTGTTCGAAGAAATGCTTAAAAGAAGAATCTTACCTAATTCATACCTTATAACATTACATGATGTACACAAGACCAAGTGATATGGTACCTAATCACACCTTGCACTCGAATCCATACAGGGCAAGCCTGTATGGATTCTTTTTCCAAATTTGTTGGACTAAAATGGGTCATGATCACACCAGGTAGGTACTGATTTGTATAGCTGATTTGTTGGACTAAAATGGGTCATGGCAACCTAACTTGTTATAGCTGGTTAAACAGTTTTCCATGCCAACATGGCATCCAACTTAATTATACATTTTGCTTAATTGTTTTGTACTAGTAATTTTAATAGTTTTTTCAGATGATGGTTTATAAAGAAGATATAGTCAACTACACTTCTGGCCCTGAGTGCAGCTAGTTTTTTTTTTAGTTTGGTCCCAAAATGTCCTCTTTCACTTGCTAAAGATTTAGGCTTCCAGCTACTCTCTGATGATATTGATATCACAATGCCAGTAACAAATGTTCAACCTGATGATCATAAGCTGGAAGAACTTGTGGTTCGCGAGGTATATCAGACATTCAAGGAATGGTAAGGCGTAGATGGCATTTGTATTTTCATTTGGTATAACTTTCTGTTTAGCTCCTTTTACCTGTTTACTTTTTTTTTCTGTCCACTCATTGGTTTTTATTCTTCTTTTACCCAGTTCCAATGATCTACATGATGAATTGCACAGAAAATGACTATAGTTCACTACTCAAGTCATCAACTAA
Organism: Lactuca sativa; assembly: GCF_002870075.4. NCBI lineage: Eukaryota > Viridiplantae > Streptophyta > Magnoliopsida > Asterales > Asteraceae > Lactuca > Lactuca sativa. Next base: position 20,708,299 of record NC_056630.2, on the reverse strand, counting down.
GGTACTTGATATCCCTTGATTTTGGCTAGTGTATGTATTTGTAAATTCAATTAAAAGTTTTGATATGTGTATATCATGTTCCATGTTAGAGGCATGGGATATCATGTTTACATCTATGAAATGTTGACTACATGTTCATCTCAATGGTTTACTTAGATTTCATGTCTTGTATCTGTATCAGTTCTTAGTAGAACTTTTTTTAACAATGGAGAAGGATGGATAAGCCAAAAAGGAATCACGGGTGGCTATTATTCTGTTTTCCATCAGATCTATAGTCATTTTGTAAAAATCATACCTTGAGCTATAAAACTCAAACGGACCCCAAACCAGTTCCCAAAGTTCACAAATTGAGTTGGCTAACTTTCTTAAGCAGGCCAACCTCACTGGTAAGGACTTTATCTATGTGCAAGAATGGAATCTTTGCTGTTAGGTCTGATCCGGGTCTGTTCTGATATGTCATTTTGTTTTCATCATTTATAAGGCTTGGAAAAGGATCCAGAGTGATTCCAAGTTTCTATATGTTCCTGATATTATGAATTTAAGATCTGGAGCAGATGGGGTGTTATTTCCAATTATAAATTGGTTAGAATTGATCCAGACTCCAGATCAGTGGGCAGTCACCAGCTTTTACTAGTGTTGTGATTGTCCACAATGTGAATTTTATATCCGGAGCTTGGGAAATGATTTTCATTCAATTCCAAGTCTGAGACTTTCATTTGTATGTCCTTTACTTCTCTGAGTTTTGGTATGGATGAATTCTACTCACAAGTTGGGTAGAATTGGCCAACCTCACTTGACTGTCTTGTTGGAGACAGAAGTGATACACCTTTTTGTAAAATTCATATTTAATTCATCCTTTGGAGTTAGAAGGAGTTCTTTATAGTTCTGGAATCCTGAACAATCATAGTTTCCTATAAAATTTAGTTAAAGCTATGTTTCTGTTTTAGATTTTGGAGTAAATCCGTTTTGAACAGCAGGTCTGTTTTAGAGACCTTGTGTGATTACTCTTTTCTCAACTCATAGCTTCATTACTTCTCCTTTCTAACCTTTAGTCCTTCTAAGATGGGTTTTAAAAGTTTAAATTTTTTGCAAGTGTGCTACTGAAAATGAAGATAAACCCAAGTGTGCTGCTGAAAATGAAGAGCTTGTTCAGGTATCTCAATTTCCAGACATACCCTTTTGGGTTTTTCACTTTCCCGAAATACCCTTTTTGATCTTTTACAATTTCCAAAAATACCCTTCTTGGTGCCTGGGAGTTATAGTGTCGCAACAGAAGCTTTGGCTGAGATTACATCAAGATTTAGGGCAAAATATCTTAGAGATACAAAACCTGGAGCAGAGGTGGTCCCACGAGGTGGTCGTTATGAACCTTTTAAGGTAAAATTTAAAATCGGGAAATGGGAATTTATTAATTTAATAATTAAATATTTGTTTATGTTTTTATGAAGCGCAAATATAATCCATATCAGCATCAACATCAACATCCTCCTCCTAGTTATCTTGCTCCTCCCCCTCCTCCAAGAGAGTATCAACCTCATAGTTGTCATGCCCCTCCAGTGGAATATGCAACCCATGCTTATCCAGTTCCTTCACACGCATCAGGGTATTTTAGTCATTTCTCATATTTCTGTACTTTGTTATACATTAATATCTATATTTTATTTTAATCGGATATCCAAGTGGTGTTGATATGAATGTGGCAAACAGTAGACAAGGTTTGGTTCCGGTTCCCCCTGGAGTTCACAACCCTAGTGAGGTCGGTTACTTAGTTTTTTCTTAATCAGGGGTAATTTAGTAATTTTCCCACTTGAAGTTATGAATTGTTGTAATATATATATATATATATATATATATATATATATATATATATATATATATATATATAGGTTGCAGGACAATGGTGAACAATCAAGATTCGTATGCACAACCAGTTGCAGTTGCAGCCACACATGGTGTGGTGGATGTGTACCAAGCATACGGTGGGGCTGCAAGCGGACAAACCCTTCCTGTTCAGGTTACTTATGCTGAAAACTATGGTACCCAACAAGATCCCTACTCTTCTGCACACACATCATAATCAAAAAGTTTATAACATCAATTCTGATAATATACTATATTCACTATTGTTATTGTGGCCTTTCAGGTTTTGTTTAAGAATCTGAATGTTGATTTGAAGGAAGTAAGCCCATCATCCCTTCTTATGGACAAAGTGAGAGAAGTTGAAGGAAGCCCTGATTTTTCCAACAAGATGTCGGGTCAACTCAACAACCACCAATGGTTGGAGAAGTTAAAAAAACAAAGTATTATCTTATTGATTAGCGATTACTGGTGTTGAGCTTTAAGCAATTTTAGGCCCTCTATTTATTAATCTTTTATAAGCTAGATATTATAAGTTGAATTGTGGCTAGAAATTATAGTCATCTATTCAAAGAAGGTGTTGGAATGTGAGTTCAAATTGATGACCCTTTTACATATAAATTTGATTAACAGATTGTACAATGAAATGCAAAGAATAATTATGGGAAGGAGGTTAAGTATTAATCTCATGAATGCTGCAAACGTATTTGTTTCTCTCAATTCACCTTTTGAAGGACCTGGCACGTGTCTATATTACAGAACCTGTAAGTTTTTTTTTCCTTTCTTTTATGGGTAAACTACAGGAAATAACCTCCTACTTTATTACTCTGTATAGGATGTATATGTAACAATTCTTTACACATGATATCAAACAGGAAAATGAGGTAGCTAACTAAACTAACTACTTCAATTTTCATATACTTCAATAAAAAAATAAAATATATTATGTTTGTTAATGATTTTGTATTGCAGGTACCTTTTCAACACTTTGCTGATAAAATTGGTGGCTATCTTTTGAAGATGAATTCCACCTCAATGCATTCCTTTTATCCCCATCAAATACACCCCAATACGTTGTTATTATTTCATTTCTTCAAATTTTGTGTTTGTAGGTAATGTTGGTTTTTGTCAATTTTTACAGAGATTCCTGAAAATACATTTCTAGTGTAAGTTATCATCATTAGTTAAAGATCATCATTTGATGACATCATCTGATTTTTTTTTCAGATCTATGAGTGGAGTTGTAAGTGTTGTAATAGGAGGAGTTAGTAGGTATTTAGAGATGCATACCAAAGATAACAAGTATTGGCTTTATCTCATAAACCATGTCTCAAAACCCAAGTTCCCCTTCCTATTTCACTTATAGGTATGTAATTATTTATTTGCTTTACTTTTTTTAATTTCAAAACAAACATTTACAATTTCTTTTACTAGGCCCTTTTAGTTGGTTTAGCATCTGTGTTGGTGTACCTGTCAACATCTCATAGAACAGAAAACTGTGAACTTCAACATCTCTAAGTTTAACAGCCTAAACTAATGACCAAAATTGATAGAACAGTATACCACAGGGGCCATATTTGTAATTCTCATATGTTTGTAAATTAAGGTTTATAACATTTTACACGTGCATAATACTCTTTTTAAATTTATAATATTTTTGGTGTATATTGTAAATCGAATCATTTGTTAATATATTAATATAAATTTATTTACTCTATAATTATTATAAATTTAAGAAAAGAAATCAAACGCACATAAAATGCTTTACTTAGAAGATAAGAGAAAATTATATATTTGGTCCCTATGGTATACTTATATGACATTGAGACCAGAGTCATTAGGAAACTTCAAAATTAAGGACCAAATTTGCAAAAGAAATCTTTTTGTGACCAAAATTGCAAAAAACAGTTATACTTAGGAACCAATAGTGCTATTTACTCATTTATTGTGTTTGTGTAGGTTTATCATAACTTCATAATCACAAAAGCCAAACAAATTGTTATATTTTTACATATCTATTCAGGGCACAAGAATTGGGTTCTCTTTGTTGCATGGTCACCAGATGGCAAACATCTAGTAAGTGGAAGCAAGTATGGAGAAATCCAAATCTAGGACTCATGGACGGGAAAAGCTTCTGGCAATTTGACTCCTTTGCTGTTAAGACAAACAATACAGAAGCATAACAATAAGAAGTAGAAACAAGTTGATAAGACTATAGATTATCTTTTGGATCCCCTTCAAAGGTGTCTCAAGGTAACATAACATATCTATTTATTGTTGGAGTCTTTATATATTAAGTACATGCAATCAGAATATTGAAACCTTTATATGTAGTGTGTATTTAAATAGTGATTTGTATGATCTTGTAGGACCTAGATGCATTCTTTGCAACTATTGTTGTGAGTATTGCCTTCTCTTTCATTCCCGCTTCGTTAGTTGTTGCTATTATGAAGGTAGGCCACTCATCGGTTGTATTTTTCACATAATTGACAAGGAGCTGTTGTATCTATTCATACTAGGCTTAGAGCAAGGGTTGCAAGAGATGAGCTCAGAAGAAGAAGAAACAAGGCTAGCTACAACTATAGTTCAGGTACTATATATGGATGAATTATGTTTGTAAAGTATTTAAGAAAATGATTAGAAACAAGGGTGAATTTGTACAGATTAGTTAGCTACTTCCAGGTTGATCTTGAATAAGCAAAGGGGCAATGGATTGTATTTTTTGTATCTAATTCATTTGTAAATTTTTGTTACAACTTCTATTGATTTGTTTTATCTTTCCATGGAACGATTATTTGTATGACATTAAATTTACGCAATGGATTCTATTTTTTTATATTATATTTTAATTTCTATTATGAAACATTAAATACAAATTTAATTTGAAAATAAGTAAGGCTATAAATAATATTTTTTTAAACATTTAAAATTATGATACGCAAAAATGTGTGCCATCTTCATTTATGACATGGCCTTTCTTGACATGGGCTTTCTTGATATGCATTGCATGTCATTAACACGCGCGTCGTAAGGTTACGACATGCGAATGCGTGTCGTCTTCTTTTATGACAGGGCCTTCCTTGATACGCATTGCGTGTCATAAACGCGCGTTGTAATTGTGTGTCGTAAATGAGCATCGTAAATGCGCGTCGTCTATAGATGACGCGCAAAAGCGCGTCGTCTCTCTTTATGACAGGGCCTTCCTTGACGCGCATTTGCGCGTCGTCTGAGCCTTTTACGACGCGCAATGAGCGTCATAAAAGGCTGTTTTTCTAGTAGTGTATGCTTGCTTGCATTTATTGATCGAATCATACACAACAATAAGTTTTATAACACCAAGTTACTGGTGCGTTTACTTATTATCAATGTGCAACCGACCAACAAATAACAACCCACATGTCTCGGTTTCAAGAATATACAATATTATCATCTCACTAATTACTCGTGATAAATCTATGAAGTGATCCAAGTGAGCATGGGTTTAATCCAATACTCTAATCTTATCAAAGCACTCATGAACACTACAGCAAACTTGTGCTATGTCTAAAATCTTCAGACAATCTACAGACAGATTCATGACAGTCTTTATTCATACTACTCCTAACGTATAACCGACTGTGGATGTTTGAATAACCTAGTTATTCTGGAAGTCAAAAGATGCAAATTGAAACATAACAATAATACTTAATCCTATATGGCCCCAAACTTGTGAGAGTAAATAAAACATTTCTATTTATCCACCATATTGATTACTCATTATTTATTATTTAATGTTTCGGATAATCAACTCATTACTTGAATTACAACAACAATTGTCCCATGCTCTAAGCATGCACACTTTGTTTCCTATGGTCCATGCTTTGTGAAATAGATTAATTGAAAACTTTTCAAATGATGCTCATTTCAGAATTCCTTAATCCTCACTGTTAGTGTAAGAACACAAGGTTCTTGCCACTACTAGAATATGATAGATTCTAACATTTTACGCAATGATCCTTTCGTAAACTCATAGCACAAAAGTCACCAAGACTTGGCTAATGAAATTACAAAGTACTTTCTTAGAAATTTTTAGAAGACAATTCCATAGACGTGAAGTCTCATATTCAAAGTACATTCCTTTGAACTTCCTTTTGCATAAAGTTTTCTAATCTAGACATAGAATCTCAATCTCCAACTCCCAATATGGAAACATTTCCATACTTGCCATATGACAACTCATTCTTAATAGAATCTTATCTATTCATAATAATGTCGATATGGTCCATCCAATACCATACTTCCAATAACTCGCAAGCGACCAATCCTCAGCGATGATCGTCCTTTGATAGTTGTTTGATTATTTTAGTCAAAACCAATTCTAGTCCTTTTTCCCACTTAATGCGCTAGACATTTGGAAAAATTTTAGAATTGTAAATATTATAGCATTTGCAATCGATCCTATACCCGAAGCGTATGGGACACGATGCATATTGTCTCACATAAAGATATGATACTTTACCAATCTTTTGCCATAAAATTTTATGTGTCATGTTCTCATAATTCAAACTATGAAGAGGGATGCAGTAATCATAATCGAAATTTGAGAACACACAATGTATCATTTGACTGAAGATATTAAAATTTCTCAATCTAAGCTTTAGATTTTGAAACAAAGTATAATATTCTCTCCCTTAATTATATCCAAACAACTTTTCAACCTATGCAACTTTGCAAATTGAATCTTTGTTTTTTTTTTCTATAATTAATATTGCTAACTTGCAATACTCGCCATAATAATCATACAATCGTAACACTTATGCTCCCACTATCATGATGATAATTATCATATAAGCATAACACTTATGCTCCCACTAGCTTTGACATGTATTTAGAAAGCAAATGAACTTCCAGAAAAACAATGCCTATTGAATTTCTGAAATTCATATTTTTAATACCAGATGCTTCGATAAGCCTTTATTTAAGCTTCTTAAACTTATACACCTTTGCCTTAGATAGCTCATATGTGTGCTTAAACAATTTAGAGCTTATGTTACTAAGTTCCAAATGTTCAAACTAATTGCCAAATCGCACAATTCGAACTATGGAAAGCGATGCCGTAACCATAATCAAATTTGAGAATACAATTTTCACAATTGCTATCTTCTTAAGATCTCTCTTAGTGAAAGCATTTCCTCACAGTCATTTTCATGAAGGAGGGAATCTTATGACACTTAGATTTTATGGTGTATGAGTTCCTATCCATGTGAATTTGCCAAAACCAAAGTTTGTGACAAATTCAACCTCATATGGACTGAACTTTCTTAATCTTGATTTCTTGCCTTATGGTAACACGAGTGCCCACCATGTCTTCCAAGTAGTTTAGTAATTTTTTCTTACATATCAATGTACTTTCCATCGACTAAGGCTCTAGTATGCATTCAAATGAGAACTCATAGAACTCACATACACAATTAACTCAATTGGAATGGCATAGAAACAAAATAATGTCAGCACGATAGGTTGTAAACCTCAAGTCATGTGCTAGTGATGATCTATAAGGTTTATTCTTGATTTGTTCTTGAAACCTTTCAAGACCATTAAGACTCCCACTGACTCCTTGATATATAAGATTCTCTTGTCAAGAAACATTTCTTGACAAAGCAAATATTCAAGAGTTAGTGTAGTTCTTATCAAGACAAAACACTTCACATAATTGGTCCTAGTTGGTCTTTGTCTTATCCAAGACAACACAACTTACCAATTTCAAATGTGCAAGAATAAGAAAACTTTTCCAAGTTCCACATTTGATGAGTGTTATAAACCTACTTAGGACTTTTCACTCAATGTCACAATCTTGACTCTAAGACTTGATATTGGGACGAAGTATGATTCACTTAATGATTTAACCATTTCTACAATACTCGATTCCTCTTCTTAGACATGCAATTACACTAAGACTCACTTAGAGGATCTATTGAGACATGGTTCTTAATCTTTAAGACTTATCATAAAATACAATAAAAGGTACTCTCCCTTCTTTTTAAAAAAGAGAAACTTTTATCTTTCTGCCTACTTGATTCTTCTTTATTCGTTCTACTATTCATTGAAACTCTTTCAATCAACTCAGAATTACACTCAATCTTATAAGTATAATCATATTTACTAAACTTTAGTAAATCATGACGGATATCTTTGTTACTCTTGTGGTGGACTTGATCAACGCACAACCTTGTGTACTTGATCTCCTTGTCCTTCAATTGACACTTTGCCAAAGAATTACTCTAAGTTTCCCAAATGTGAAAGTTTTTCATTCATCATACAATACACATTGCATGATTCCAAGTTTCTGTCCAATTGAAACTTGGGCGATGAGAAACTCTCCCTATTTGGTAAACTTTTGACATTTCCACAAACAACATAATTAAGAATCAAATCCATTGTTGCTAATAATAGAAACATTCAAACATCAATTTTTCATACATGCCATTGCAAGGATAAATAAATAAGATAAAATCAAAATTCATTTTATTGCGGAAAAATTTTGTCCTTACAATGCAATTGAATTGAAAAACTATGTTATTACATATTTCTTAACAATCTATTCTAACTCCAGGTAGTAGCTCAAGAATCCATTCTTCAAGTAATGCGATCGAAATCCATTTCTTCATGATTAGATTCAGCTCACTTCTTCACTCAAGCTTCCTCTCTTTTCTTCGATCCTACAAAACATCAAAATGTAATCTTATCACATCATATATTAAGAATCTAGAATAGGAACTTAAAAGAGTTAGATAATGGATTTTACCTGAAGTAGAGCCATACGTCTTGACTCTCCCATCTCTTAGATCTCTCAGGTAGTTAGGGCAGCTTCGTCTCCAATGCCCCTGCTCTTGGCAATAAAAGCAAATGGACTCCTTTGGCATAGCACATCGGACAATCACAGACTTAGTTCTTTCTGGACTTCCAATGTTGCCAGTGTCCATTGAAGTCTGGGAGTTTGATTCGCCAGACAAATTTGCTTGACCAGCACGCCAAATCATTGCTGATTCAGCAGCTATAAGCAAATAGGTGAGATTAATGAGGGTCACGTCATGATCCATCATATAGTACTCTCTAACGAACTCACTATATGATTCAGGAAGTGACTGAAGAACCCAGTCAGCAACCAACTCGCTTGAAATCTCGACACCCAACATGCTTAACCTATCAATGTGTGACTTCATCTCTAAGACATGTGCACACACAGGTTTCCCATCTTCGTGTTTACTTGCCAAAAGGGCTTGACTGAGCTTGAACTTTTCAAGCCTTTGAACTTGTGGGTCAGGGAGAACAATTGGAGGTGGTGGAGGAAGTGAAGCATGACTCTCATTTGCTTGATCGTATCTCGGAACGTCATCTTCATTTGGAAAGATTGTTCCAAAGGATTTGGGAAGACCATTGTAAGATTCAAACATCTACAAAACGGGAGAAAATTCAAGTTATGTTGATTAGGATTCTTGATGTAACACCCAAATGAAAAATCAAGCTAGGATCCAACACAATACTCTACAACCTAGAAGAGGGATTCCGTAATCTAGTTGCAGAATATTTGAAGGTAGGTAAATGACGATTTACCAATTTCCACCATGAAAAAAGAAAGGGAAGTTTAAGTTTTAAATGATTTGAAACTCCTAGATCTTTTTAGATTCATTGAACGTTTCAATGGCATGTTTAATCTCAATTATGCCCTACTATTTGTGACTGGGATGCCGAGGATCACAAACAAGGTGTGAATAACCATACGAATCACGTGGTGCACCCAATGCTACTATCACCTAATCAATGTGCTGGTTAGCCACACACGCTCCATTGATCTATGACAAACATCGAGTCACCCTTCAATACCAATGTCATCCCCAAATTAGTGTGTCGGTTAATCACACACGCTCCACTAACGTTTGACAAGGGTACGGAGTGTAATTCTATGGATTAGCATACAATTTCACATTTTTCCTAAAGTAACTATGATTTTGGAATTTGAAAAAGCATTTAGTTACTTTGTACTTCATTATACTTATAATGGAAGGTTTCTGTCCTATCCTACCCGTTCGGCTAACGACCCTCCACTAGTCAAGAGTGCGGTGGGTAAGAGTGGATACCCATTCAATCGCCATTTTATAGGCATTTTCCTTAAACACCCCTTATAGACCAGCTTCGTGAATGAGGCCTACTAATGGTAAGACTGACTGTTTACTCATACATATATAATACTAGACTTTTAATGTTATATATAGTATAGGGTGTATTTTACACTTTTAAAATACTAGGTGGTTTAACTTAGTAAATTATAGTTTTTAATTTAATTAAATGTAAACCAAAAACTTTATGGGTTTATTAAATCACTTTTATTTATTAATAAAACCATAAGGGTGTGATTGGAACTTTTCAAATTACTAGGGTTTTAGAATTTAACATTTCAAAATTAAACTTTTAGTCAAATTTTATATTCCAAAACTTGAGGGCAAGATTTGAAACATTTCAAAACATTAAGGATCAAATAACAAAAAATTCAAATTAAACAACTAATTTCATAATTATCTATATTTGACCTAATCTTATTTTAGTCACTAGATAATTACCAAATAATTTGAAATAATCCATATTTATCATATAAACAACCAATATTTAAAAGATTTGAAATTATCTATTGTTTTGGCAAGGATAATCATTAATTTAAGATAAAAATCGGATTTTAACTTCAGAAAATGAATTAAGCATCAAATCCAAGTCAAAAAAGCAGCTAAATCCCAAAATACCCTCTGCCTAACGAACTGACTCGCCGAGTCTGACCTGGACTCGCCGAGTAGGGGTCCACTCGCCGAGTCCAGATACTGACTCGCCGAGTTGAGTCGGGAAGAGGCCGAAAACTCGATTTTCAGCAAACAAAACAGTTAAGCATCACATACAACTGAAACCAATCAAGGCTGTGATACCGCTGATGGGTTTTATGCATAAGAACAATCCTATGTGCTCATACAAACCCTAATGCTTGGATCTAGGTTTCTCTATTGTACATGCTTTGAATCCAAGACTAATAAACTTAGATCTAACATATTATAAACTGAATTAGGGTTTAGAGAATTACCTTTGATTGTTATATAGCAATAACAATCAATTCCTTGCTTGGATTGGCTTCAAAAGCTTAGTGCCTCAAGTGCTGCACCTTTAATGGAGTCACAAACACCATATACAACTTGGATGAAGAGGAGTAGAAAGGAGGCTACCCAAAAAACGACTAGAAACCCTAGAGAATCAGTTGTCCACGTTTTTAGGGCCTAAGGGGTCCTATATATACTTGTGTGGGTTGCTAGGGTTTCAGTCAAAACCCTAATGGACAGCTTAAACTCTAAGCAGCCCATGGAACCTTCTGGATAAGGCCATGGATGAAAATATGATGGGCTCCCATCATAATTTCGTTCACCCCTTGTTCCTTTAGCATTCCTTAGCCCAATAACTCAATTATCCAATAATTGCAGTCCAGTCCCCTAAATTTAATTAATCTCTTTTAGCCACAAAATTAATTATCAATTAACTCTTGACTAATACTAATTAAACAATATGATTTCTCCTTTAATATATTATTCTCATAATATATTAATAAATCATATTTAAACCTCTCTCTCCTTAATTCATCCTACATATTGCTATGGTGAAGGCAACCTAAAATGACCATGCTCATAATCGGGTCAAGTACATACCAAAATAGTTATGGACTTAGACACTAATCCAACAAAATTAATGAGTGGACTCGATGAGTCAGAGAGCTGACTCTCTGAGTAGGTGCTGGGCAGAGAAACCCTAATTTCCTGGGGGATGGAACCTATATAAGGGAACTTATAGCCTCATTTGCGGCTCACCTTCACAGAGAATAAACCCTAACGTCCTTTTGAGCTAGAGAGTGTGAAAGGAGCTAATTTTGGGGTCTTTTGTTACATTTCTTTTGAAGAGGAGGGAAGGATTCATCAAGGAACAAGAAGGAGGCCAGTGGATCAGTGGTATTTCGTCCAAGAGCTTCTGGAGAAGGTAAAAAGTTCCCATCTTTCTCCTTGTGGTGATTAGATCTCTTGTTATGATGATTAGGGCTTTCTATCACCTTTTTGTTGAGATATGAGTACATGGAGTCCCTTTCTAAGTCTAGACTTCAGATCTGGACCTTGTGAGGTCCAGAGGGTCCAAAGGCGCAAGCTTTATTCAGCCACTTAAAGAGTTATTGTGTTTTTCTGCCTTGTTGGAACATGATTGCCATTATGAGCCTTTTATGGCATGTTTGAACGTAAAGCTTGGAGCTTTACGTGACATTTGACCCTTAGGGTGGTAGATCTAGTGTTTGGAGTGATAGATATGCCTTAATTTGTCTGATGAGGAATCTGATCGAAGGGACTCGCCGAGTCCATGACATGACTCGACGAGTCGGTGAGGGTTTTTCCCGATGAGTCTGATTGTGCGATAACTCGGTGAGTGGGGGGTCAACTCGACGAGTTGAGCTAGACTTTCTTGAGACTTCTGAGGAAACACGGGGACTCGACGAGTCGCAAGAGTGAACTCGACGAGTCGGGTCAAACATGGATTGTTGACTGGAGTTTGACTTCTATTGACTTTAGGGTTTGGTCAACATGAGTAATGGAGACCATGGAGGGGTAAAATCGTCTTTTACCCAATTCAAGAGTTGAGAGAGAAGAATAACATTTGGTTACTTAGAGTCGGGAATCGAGTATTAATTAGAGATGTTTACACTATGTGTTAGGCAGTGGCTAGTTCGAGATTCGAGTTCGAGGATAATTGCTTCTTGCTAGCAAGGTGAGTTTTCTCACTATACTTTACCTAGAATGGTACTTATGTGTGACCGGAGGGTCTTATGTGCTTACATTGAGTATTATGTTTTCCTGCCTTATGTTTTATGTTGTGGATTATGTTTTTGTGATTTATGTTATGCGGAGCTTTACAGACCGGACCAGAAGGTCCAACGAACCGTGGTACTGGAGGGTCCCACTAAGACACATTGACCGAAGGGTCTTATAGTGTATAGCCTCGAGTGGCTAATTAGCTGTGTGTGTGGTATTTTGGGGAACTCACTAAGCTTCGTGCTTACCGTGTTATGTGTTTCATGTTTTTCTCAGGATCGCTGGAAGGCACTGACTTTATTGTACACACCAGTGAAAGAGTTATGTTTGAAGATCCTGGATTTTAATCAAACAATTATGGAGTTACGATTTGTAAGTTAAATAAATGAGATTTTTGTGAAATGTGTTATGAGAATTATGTGATTTTATATAAAAAAATTTATTTGAAAATTTACTGTGTTACAAGTTGGTATCAAAGCCGTGGTTTGAGAGTTTCGGATACACCTTCGGGTATGTCTGGACTCAAACTGGGGATTTGAGAAAAAAATTCAGAAGAAATGATTTTTATAAAACGAGCAACGTTTCTAAGAGAAAACAAGAAGGAACAATGTGTACAATCAGACAGAGCCCGAACGGTGATTTCCCAAAGTGCCCTTACTTATTTGTGTTATGAGTTATTATTGAGATATTAGTGATGCATGCTAGGAGATAGGCTAGGTATTTCATAGTTTAGGGCTAGAGTTGCCTGATTTGTGATTTCTTTGCCTAGGAATTTTGCTATCTATCATGTGTTTTGAGTATGTGTGAAGTATTAGTATCCAACAGGAATATTTCAGAGATAGAGCTTTGAGTAGAGGAGTAATCTAAGAGAGATACATAGATGAGCATTGGAGGAGCCTACTCAGAGAGTAGTTAGATACCCGCGTGGGGTAGAGTTGCTTGAGTTCGGTGACACCTATTGAGTGTGAATAGAGTAAATAGAGTTGTAACCTAGAGTGGTTTTACATGATAGTGGAGATTATTTGATGCCCGAATGTTGCTTGCTTTTTCCTTTGTGGAACTCTCGATGATGAGAGTCAGCTGCTAAGTGAATATGACGATATTCAGGAGGTAGATGGCCGACATCATAAGAAGTTCTTCAGCAGCTGATGGAAGAGAAGTGTGGGAAACTAGGAAGATCTAGGGAGTGACCTTAGTCAAAAGAGTACGCTTATAGATTAGAGTATTTGCTGGGGAGCGACCAGGTTTAACGGGATTGGTGATCGAGAAGGTTGAGCAGTAACTTAGGAAATCTGGGACGATCCGTGTGGAAGGTTTGGGTAGATGTGGAAGGTAGTATGGGCCCGTACTACTGAAAGTAGAGGAATCGTACTCGAAACAGGGAGACTTCCAAAATTTCTAAGTAGCAGACTGAGAGGAGATAACATGGTTCGGGTACCATGATTCATAGTAGATTGAGAGGATATAACATGGTTTGAGTACCATGATTTGTGGCGGTCAGTGCTTCTAGTTATACCAGTTATATAGTTGTGATTGATTAGTCTGAGATCAAAGGTGATAGAGTGTGGGGCCAAAGGGCCATGTTGAACGAGTCTCATTGGAGCATACCTTGAGGGGGAAATCGAGTTAGGTGGTGTTTATTTTTTTGTCCGCAGATCTTCTTGGCCTCTTTTGTCTGCACGGCACATACCACGCGCATACATTAGCCTTCGTAGGTTGTTTGTTTTTTTGAAGACTGCAGACCTAAAAATGTCTTCGCACCCTCTTCTTGGCGCAGATGTGGACCAGAGTTTTCTAACATCTTCAGACATCTTCTAGCCTAAAAAAAACACATATATATTCATTTTATTTTTTTGTTTTTTGAATTTATATTTATTCCAACTTTGTTAGTGATAAATAATTTGAAAAAAAAAACTTATAATATTTAACAAAAAATTTGATGACACAAACATGATATTTTTGACAAATTTATAAATAAAAATTTATTATAATAATGATCGTTGAAGTTGTCTATATAAATATGAAAAAATATCATAGTATATTCTTATATTTTTGGTGCTAAATTTTTTAAAACATTATTTAATACAGTATTGTCAATTTCTTAGAAAAATATTTATGACATTTTTTTAATTGATTTAATTGAAATAATCGAAGTTTTTTACATCAATTTATGTATCAAATTCTTTGATTCTTAATTTCTTAATTACAATGTTTATGTATAAATTTGCGACAAAAATTGTTGGTTTTTATCAAATATATACGTTAATTTGTATCATTTTTATTCACTTTTTATACAATAATACATAAAAGTTTGTCTAGATTTGTTAACTATTTAGAAAAAAAAGTCATAAAAATATTAAAAATCATTTTTTAGTTTAAATAAAATCAATTTATTTTGATTTTAGTTTATTTTAGTAGCCTGCAGATGTTAAAAAACAAACAGTCTTCTTTTTTCAGACTGGAGACGTTTGGTCCGCCTCTTCTGCTGTCGAGGTCTACGGATGTGGTCCGCAGACTACAGACATTTTACCTCAGAAAAAACAAAGAACACCTTAGCGTCCGAGAGATCTTTGGTGAGATGCTAGTTGCATTCGCAGGACTCAGTGATGAGTAGAGATGATGCTTATTGGAGGATCACGCTCTGAGTTGAGCAATCAACTGAAAGATGAAGTGTTATCTTATGTGGCAAGAGTTGCGCTGTCTCCGTTCCTATGAGAAGCAAAAGAGCCATTGAGTTTCTAGTTTCCGAGTTTGAAGGTAAACCCTATGGGGTTGCAATTGTTGCGATCTTTCACTAGAGTAACTGGGTAGTATATCTGCCACAGGGTCACATTATAGCATGAGAGAGTCATCATTGGGGACTGAGATGGTCAAGGACAAGCATATACCCTATTTGATGATAGTAGGGCATATGTTAGCAGCAATGTCGGGTAATCAAGAGGAGTATATCGGGGCGGTGGCCCTCATCGTCTATGATGGATATTGAGTGTGGGAGTAAGGTCTCTGCTATCATGATAATTATCATGATGGGAAGTTGGTTGGGAAGTCGAAAATAAGGAGTCTGATAGTTCATTAAATTTCAGACTGGGATTTATGACTACTACGTGATAGTTGAGATGTATGGTAGTGTGTTAGTACGAGATTTAAATGACATTGGGAGACTGGTCGATGAATCAGAAACAAGGTGTGTGGTAGTGCATTATTTACAGATTGAAAGTCAGGACTGTGTCAGGACAGCCGGAGTATCCGGTGGTGTGCCAGTCTGAGGCATTCAAGATAACTATAGGCAGTCACATTGGGAGGATTCTAAGGTTTTGTCTGCGATGCAGATATTTGTAGTTGCTTGGTTCCTATCGGGAAGATCATTGGATGATTGTGAGGTTCGTTTCAGAGGTCAAGTGTAACATATCTGGTGAAACAGTCTATGTAGTAGATTGTTGGTATACTTGTGGTGATGGTTCGAACCCTAAGTGGGGGAAGATCCATATACTGTTTTTTTCAAAGGATCAGAGATTTGTTCAGGTGCGGTTAGAGAATTGGATATCGAGACCTGTAGTACGAATGCATGAGACCAGGGTTATTAGTGATCGAGGCAAAGTGCACAGCGAGGTAATGCATGATGTACATGTTCATGAAAGGATGGGTGTATCCACGACAGGTGGCTGCCGACCAGGGAATCTATTGAGGTCAATAATTTTTCCGGAATGCAAATGTTTGGGGTCAAGGAATATGGGTTGTTATATGCACTTTGGAAAGGGTAGAAGTTGATTGGGCAACCAACTTCAGGGTCAGTATGAGTATTCTTGCATAGGTTTTGAGCAATAGATCACGAAGTTTCATATTGTCGTCAATGTGTTCCGAGTCATTGGCGATTTCTCTATGTTTCAAGTTGAGGGTTGAAGTATTTCGAAGTTGCGAGTTGTGTGAGAGGAAAATCGGTGGTGGAGTCGAGGTATTGTGAGATTCTGGGAGGATACATTGCGGTATCCGAGTATGATGCCATGGGTGGCAGATCATTGGTTGAGTCAATGCATCGTGAGGTTATGTGATGGCGTACCGAGGCACTTGAGTATGAGGCCCTAAAATTTCAGATTACTTTGAGACTTGAGTCATGAGATGGGAAGTGGAGTATCAAGTGACGACGTTTCCAGTGGGATCCCTTCAGCTAACTGTCATCAAGTGGAAGTATTATAGTGTGTAAATTACAGCAAGAAAAGTGTTGTTTACGATGGTTGTCGTCAGGAGTGGTGATGCTTAACTTGGGTGAGTGTGTGTACCTATCTATGTTGAGCCGTAGAGTATTCGATAGTGAAATCAGTGGGGGGTGGTGACCCGAGGAGAAGATTATGGGGTGATAAATGAGTGAGCGGATCCGAGTGGGAGTAATTGCTTCAGATTATCAGGGGGAAACCATGGAGTGAGTCCATGGCGAGTCAGTGACAGAGTGTTGTGATACTGCGGGGAGCCGTAGTATTCACCCATCAGCGAGAGAGTGTTGTGGTACTGCAGGGAGCCATAGTATTCATGAGTCAGAGAGTGAGTGTCGTAGGACTTCGGGGAGCCGTAGCTTTCACGGGTTAGTGAGAGGGAATTTTATGATACTATAGGGAGCTGTGTTATTCGCTAGTCAGAACATGACGCAGAAGAGTTTTTAGGCTTGGGTAGCCTTATTCTTTGAGTTTCGGGACCCTGGTGGTCGGATCTGGGGCGAGACTAAGGTCTCCATATTTGTCGGGGATCGTTATATTCTGAGTTGAGTTGTGGTTATCGTAATCGAAGGAATTGGAGAAGTGATGTACGCGTGGTTTGCGGGTCATGGGTCATGATTTGAGTGATTCATTGGGATGAGTGGTTCCAATTCTGTGTTAGACCATACTCTCGAGTTTGAGTTTTCATTAGTGGTGAATTGAGTAGGCGAATGAGATTCCAGACTCAAAGATGAGTTTCATTTTGAGGGGTATTGTGTGTCATCTAATGTCTTAGACCTGAGTGGGTCGGTTCATTTGTATAGGGAGGAGCGCGAGACGCATGGAACTGCAAAGTAGTAGATGACGAAGATCGAGGGTGAGATGATTTCAGTTGGTATTGTAGTATCCGCTTGGGGTAAAGTGAACTTCATAACTTGTGTGTCACAATGGGCCGAGATAGTTGTTGTGATAAGGAAGTCAGTGAGACAATTTGGGGCATGCAGTGGGTAGCCTTTGGAGGTTCAACTGTGGGGATGAGAGTTGACCTAGTGCTCAGTGGTGAAAGGGATATCTAAGAGGGAGCTGAGGCTTATGATTGTTAGATGTCAGAGGATGATTCTGAGCAAGCATGATCATTTTCTTGTGTTTGAGGGAAGGGTGTTGAGAATCTTGTTTAGATGGGATTTCGACTGCAGTACAGTGGATGAGTCTCCAGTGTAATGTGACCCTTTCACTCTTTGGAGTATGATATGGAGCGCTTAGTATGTCTGGTATGAGTGATCGGTGGCAAATTTTTGGGCTTTGACTTGTTTCTATCAGTCGCTACGAGAGAATCAGAGGGGCAATGAGGTTTCAGGGTTCGTCATTCGAGGAGCGAATAACATGATGATAGCTTGAGAGGGTAGCCGGGCACTGAGACAGCCACTAGAGTTTTCAAATTTTGGCGAGTCAGAAGGGGTATCATAGCGGCAGAAGAGTATGTCTTCTCCCGGGTTTGGGAGTTCCTATTTGATTTTAGGTGACTATGGAGGAAGTTAGTTGTGTGGTATGAGATACTTTCAGTGGTACTTTTCGGAAGGTTGAGTTCGATCTATGTGACGTTGAGAAGCAATTTCGAGGGCAAAATCTAATTCAAGTGGGGGAGAAATGTAATATCCAGATTTTTCAGATACATTAATTTTTGTTTAACCTTGAGACTTAAAAAGTGACTCGACGAGTCATGAGTCCGACTCGCCGATTAGGGCCGAGTTGCCAGCATGAAATTAATGAGTGGACTTGACGAGTCAGAGAGCTGACTCTCTGAGTAGGTTCTGGGCAGAGAAACCCTAATTTCCCAGGGGATGGGGCCTATATAAGGGAACTTATAGCCTCATTTGCGGCTCACCTTCACTGAGAATAAACACTAATGTCCTTTTGAGCTAGAGAGTGTGCAAGGAGCTAATTTTGGGGTCTTTTGGTACATTTCTTTTGAAGAGGAGGGAAGGATTCATCAAGGAACACGAAGGAGGCTAGTGGATCAGTGTTATTTCTTCCAAGAGCTTCTGGAGAAGGTAAAAAGTTCCCATCTTTCTTCTTGTGGTGATTAGATCTCTTGTTTTGTTGATTAGCGCTTTCTATCACTTTTTGTTGAGATATGAGTACATGGAGTCCCTTTCTAAGTCTAGACTTCAGATTTGGACCTTGTGAGGTCCAGAGGGTCCAAAGGCTCAAGCATTATTCAGCCACTTAAAGAGTTATTGTATTTTGGTGCCGTTTTGGAGCATGTATTGGCATTATGAGCCTTTTATGCCATGTTTGAATGTAAAGCTTGGAGCTTTACGTGACATTTGACCCTTAGGGTGGTAGATCTAGTGTTTAGAGTGATAGATCTGCCTTAATTTGTCTGATGAGGAATCTGATCGAAGGGACTCGCTGAGTCCATGACATGACTCGACGAGTCGGTGAGGGTTTTTCCCGATGAGTCTGATTGTGCGATAACTCGGCGAGTTGGGGGTCGACTCGACGAGTTGAGCTAGACTTTCTTGAGATTTCTGAGGAAACTCGGGGACTCGACAAGTCGCAAGAGTGCAATCGACGAGTCAGGTCAAACATGGATTGTTGACTAGAGTTTGACTTCTGTTGACTTTAGGGTTTGGTCAACATGAGTAATGGAGACCATGGAGGGGTAAAATCGTCTTTTACCAATTCAAGAGTTGAGAGAGAAGAATAACATTTGGTTACTTAGAGTCGGGAATCGAGTATTAATTAGAGATTTTTACCCTATGTGTTAGGTAGTGGCTAGTTCGAGATTCGAGTTCGAGGATAATTGCTTCTTGCTAGCAAGGTGAGTTTTCTCACTATACTTTACCTAGAATGGTACTTATGTGTGACCGGAGGGTCTTATGTGCTTACCTTGAGTATTATGTTATCCTGCCTTATGTTTTATGTTGTGCATTATGTCTTTGTGATTTATGCTATGTGGAGCTTTACAGACCGGATGAGAGGGTCCAACGAACCGTGGGACAGGAAGGTCCCACTGAGACATATTGACCGGAGGGTCTTACAGTGATATAGCCTTGAGTGGCTAATTAGCCGTGTGTGTGGTATTTTTGGGAACTTACTAAGGTTCGTGCTTTCCTTGTTATGTGTTATGTGTTTCAGGTTTTTCTCAAGATCGCGGGAAGGCACCGACTTGATTATACACACCAATGAAAGAGTTATACTTGAAGATCCTGTATTTTAATCAAACAATTATGGAGCTACGATTTGTAAGTTAAATAAATGAGATTTTTGTGAAATGTTTTATGAGAATTATGTGATTTTAATTAAAAATTTTATTTGAAAATTTACGGTATATACCTGTTAGGGTTATGAACGTTGTATCCTCCTGGTTAGATGGTTCCATTTGAATTTGTTGGAATCGTGTTCATGCATCGATGAACTTTAGCAGCTCATGGCCAGCTGTGGCATCTACCATGGAATCTAAGTGTGGCAGGGGGAAAGGATCCTTAGGGAAAGGCTTGTTAAGATCCATATAATCCACACATACTTGCGATTTTCCATTATTCTTTTGTACTATGACCATGTTGGCTAGCCACCTTGGGAAATTCACTTCCTTGATCATCCTTGTCTTGAGAAGTTTTTCTAATACTTCTTGGATGATTTGATTTCTCTCAGGCGCAAACTTTCCTTCTTTTTTGTTGTATAGATCTGAAAGACTAATCAATGTTAAGTTTATGAGTTATAATATTTTTGTGTGTACTTGACATATACTCATGCTTCAAGAAGAATGTTTTGCTTCTATCTTTTAGGAAATTTATTAGTTCTTACTTGATCTTGTCTAGTATTGATGATCGTATGAGAACATTCGCTTCAGGATCCTCGAGGCTCACGACAACTTCCTTTACATCCTGCTCTCTTGATTCTAGCACACATTGTACCCCTGCTTTAATTACTATGCTTGTTGTGGTACTATTAAATATTTGATCAAGGTCTTTTGGCACTCCTTGGATTCTTTTTAATCACCTGTGATCATGGTTGCAGAAATCGTTAATCGGCCGCTAATCGGTGGACTAGCGATTAGGGATTAATTGGCTAGGCGGGGATTAATCGGGGACCATTAATTATAAATAAAATTATTCAAAAATTTATAAATCTAATTTTCATCCTACAAAAAAATTGACTAATCGGCGAGTAGGTCCGATTAGAGCCGATTAGGTCCGACTTTGACCTAGGCTGACCAAATCCGATTAGGTTAGATTAAGTCCGATTAGGTCTGATTAGGCCCGATTAATTCTGAATTTGACCTGTATTGACCAAACCCGATTATAGTGACCGATTAGCAATAAATCTCATCAGTGGAGGTCCGATTAGCGATTAATCGCCGATTAATCGGCCAATTAGGCCGATTTCTGCAACACTGCCTGTGATATATATTGTCCCCATGGAGTGGGCATCTTAATACATTGATGGTATGTTGAGGGGACAACCTTCATATCATGAATCCATGGTCTACCTAGTATAACATTATAGGAGGATAATATATCAATTACACAAAATCATTGCATAGACTTTACCCCCCTCTATATAGATATGTAGTTATATCCTGCTAACCGTATGGTTTGTTTCATGACTAAATCCTATTAGCAATGAGGATATTTTTAATATTTCGGCTTCGGGGATGCTCATCTTTTTCAAAGCATCCAAGAGTATAATGTTAACTAAGGATCCTCCATCGACAAGGATCCTTCTGACCAAATGTTGGACGATGTAAATATTGATCACCAGTGCATCGTGGTAGGAATCCTGGATGTCTGTTATATCCGTTTCATCGAAGGTAATGTCCTTTTCGAACATGATCGATGTGTTCTTTTGAGGCCTTTCTTCTTTCTCCGTTTTCGACACTTTGGCATGTCTTTTTGTTGTAGAATAAGAAGTACCAAAAATTTCAGATCCTCCATAGATCACATTGATTACCTTGGTGTCCGCAGGAGAATATCCTGGTTTTTTTAGGATCTTATGAGCATCCTGATCCTTTTCTTTGAATATTTCTTTTCTTTTTCCAAGGATCTCCTTGAGGTATCCCTTGCTAAGTAGATAACTAATCTCCATTCTGAAGGTTATGCAATCTTCTGTAATGTAGCTGAAGTCTTCGTGGTATGTGCCACATTTGCACTTGTCTTTCTTGGCGGTGAAATTTTCTCCCTTTCTTACCCATGTTGCTTTGTCGAAAAGAACCTGCATAGCAAATATTAAACCTGAAACATCCATAGAAAAACAATAGTCCGTGATCTTAGCAAATTCTTCTTCCCCCCTTCATCTTCGAGGGCAATGACCCTATGATGATTAGGTTTGGAATAAAATTTGGATTTATAGGATCCTTATACCGAGGAATTGGCCATCCTATTGGGGTTGTCATATGAGTTTGGTAGGTTGCTCCTCTCTTGGATGTAGTCATTACAAGGTCTTATGCTCCTTACTTCATCAATTCTTTTGCATGGAGTCATTACAAGGTCTTCATAGAAAGGGGAGTCCTTCTTTAAGCCCATTTTGAAGGCTTCTACGACAATCACCATATCGATGTTGGCGATACTTAGAGCTTCCCTGGCGAACCTATTCATGACATCCGTGAGGGATTCCTTAGAATCCTGAACCACCCGATAGAGATCATTAGTGATACTTGAGAATGTTCTGCTACAATAAAATTGGTTGTTTAAAGTATTAACTAAATGTGTAAATGATGAAATAGAGTAAGGAGGAACATGTAGTAGCCATTTCAAGGCTTGTCCTGTGAGGGTCGAGCCAAAACCCTTGCATAGACAAGCTTCCTTGTATCCAAGGAACTTGCCTGATCTCATTTCAAAATTGCATTTGGAAGGATTCAACTTCATGTTGTATTTTTATAGTATGTTGAAGACGTTTTCAACACCCTTGAGGTGATCTTCAGCTTTCTTTGATTTTACCAGATGTCATCAATGTGGATTTCCATGGTGTCCCCTAGTTTTCCCTTGAACATCAAATTAACTAGCCTTTGGTACGTTGCACCTATATTTTAAATACCAAAAGGAATAGCAGTGTAGCAATATATACCTGTTGGGGTTATAAATGCAGTATCCTCCTAGTCAGATGGTTCCATTTGAATTTTTGGAACCCTACTGATGCATCTATGAACATGAGCAGCTCATGGCCAGACGTGGCATCTATCATGGAATCTAAGTGTGGCAGGGGGAAAGGATCCTTAGAGAAAGGCTTGTTAAGATCTGTATAATCCACACATACTCACAATTTTCCATTCTTCTTTTGTACTATGACCACATTGGCTAGCCACCTTGGAAACTTCACTTCATTGATCATCCTTGTCTTGAGAAGTTTTTCTACTTCTTCTTGGATGATCCGATTTCTCTCAGGCGTAAACTTCCTTTATTTTTTGTGTATAGGTCCGAAAGAAGGATAAATATTAAGATTAGGAGTTATAATATTTTTGTGTGTACCAGACATTTACTCATGCTTCTAGAATAATGTTTTGCTTCTATCCTTTAGGAAATTTATTAGTTCTTACTCGATCTGTTCTGGTATTGACGATCCTATGAGGACTTTTGCTTCAGGATCCTCAAGGTTCTGGGGAACTTACTTTACATCCTTCGCTCTCATTTCTAGCACACCTCGTTCCCCTGCTTTAATTACTATGCTTGTCATGGTACCATTGAGTATTTCATTGAGGTCTTTTAGCGCTCCTTGGATTCTTGTTGATCACCTGTGATGTTTTATGTCCCCCATGGAGCGGGAATCTTAACACATTGATGGTATGTGAGAGGACAACCTTCACATCATGGATAGATGGTCTACCTAGTATAACATTATAGGAGAATAATGTATCAATTCCACAAAAAGCGTTGCATATACTTTACCCCCTCTATATAGATATGTAGCTTTATCTTCCCGATTGTCTGCTTTGTTTCACCACTAAGTCCTATTAGCACTGAGGATCTTTTGACTATTTCAGATTCAGGGATGTTCATCCTTTTCAAAGCATCCAGGAGTATAATGTTCACTGAGGATCCTCCCTCGACAAGGAACCTTGTGACCAAATGGTTGACGATGTAAAGATTGATCACAGTCCATTATGGTAGGGTTCCTGGACATCTGTTCTATCTGTTTCATCGAAGGTAATCTCCTTTTCGTTCGTGATCGATGTATTCTTCTGAGTCCTTTCTTCTTTCTCCTTTTTCGCCACTATGGCATGTTCTTTTGTGCAGAATAAGAGGTACCTCAAATGTCAGATCCTCTATAGATCACAATGATTACCTTAGCATCCGCCGAAGAAGATCCTGGTTTTTCTAGGATCTTATGAGGATCTTGATCCTTTTCTTTGAGTATTTCTTTTCCTCTTCGAAGGATTTCCTTGATGTATACCTTGCTAAGAAGATAACTGATCTCCTTTGTAAGGGCTATGTAATTTTCTGTAATGTAACCATGGTCTTTGTGGTATGCACAACATTTGCACTTATCTTTCTAGGCAGTGAACTTTTCTCCCTTTCTTATCTATGTTGCTTTGTCGCCAAGATCCTACATAGAAAATATTAAACCTAAAACATCCATAGAAAAACAATATTTAGTGATCTCAGGAAAGTCTTCTTCCTCCCCTTGATCTTTGAGGGCATTGACCCTATGATGGTTACATTTGGAATAAAATTTGGATTTATAAGATCTTTAGACTGAGGAATTGGCCTTCCTATTAGGGCTATTATATGAGTTTGGTGGGTTTCTCCTCTTTTGTATATTATTGTCTACTTCGATCCTTATGAACCTCAGTGATATGCTCCTTACTTCATCCACTCTTTTGCATGGAGACATTACAAGGTCTTCATAGAAAGGGGAGTCCTTGTTTAAGCCCATTTTGAAGGCTTCTACGACATACACCATATCGATGTTGGGGATACTTAGAGCTTCCCTTCCGAACCTACTTACGAAATCTATGAGGGATTCCTTAGGATCCTAAACCTCCTGATAGAGATCATTAGTGATCTTTGCGAATGTTCTACTACAAGAAACTTGGTTGTTAAAAATATTAACTAAATGTGCGAACGAAGTAATATAGTAAGGAGGAAAATTTAGTAGCCATTTCAAGACTAATCCTCTGAGGGTCACGAAAAAACCCTTGCATAGACAAGCTTCCTTCAAATCTATGGGAATAGGGTTGATCTCCATTGTTTCCCTGTATTTTGTCACATGTTCTTCAGGATCCGTATTCCCATCATAAGGCTTCATGCTGGGAGTTTGGAAACACTTTGGGACTTCGTTGTGAGCAATCGTCGGAGCAAATCTTGAGATCTTATGGCTCGTTGGGGAAACGTTTAGTATAGGTTGGACCAACCTACGAACACTTGACATCATCCACCTTAACTACTGAACTTCCTTGGCTATGATCAGGCTTATTCCTGCATCAACATCCATGGAGTTAGTATTTAAAGTATTATTATTTACAAAGTTACCAGGATCCTTGTTATTGGGAGTAACGAAGCCTTCGTTTGGATCATGGATCATATGAACTTACTATTTTGGAGCTGCACCCCAAGCGGGAATTGGGGGCAGTGTTGAGGATCCTATCTCTTAGCGATTTCCTGGGGATCATGTATTGTCAAAGTTCAAGATCTTGGGATGAAAGATCTAGGGTGATGTTTCTTAGGGTTTGTATATCTCTTCCCTCATCCTGTCCATTTCTTTGAGTACCTTCTTGTTGTCCTCCTACTTGCTAAGTGATTCGTCTTTCCAATCTCTTCATCATAGCAAAGAGCTCGTTATTGGAAACAAGTACATGATGATCCGAAATCCTTTGGTAGCGACCAGAGATGTGTGTTTTCCTTTGGAGGTAGGTTTTTAAAGGAAATGGGAGGAATGGAGGACAAGGATAAGGTTGATTAGGTAGACATGATTCTCAAACGATTGTGAACACAATAACCCCACAGTGGGCGCCAAATGGTTTTGGTTAAAAATCAATCAAGTACAATTTAACCAAATTGTATGATAGGTTGTGATGTTAGTGTAATACAAGTGTAGAATAGTGATCAAAGTGAGTTACAAGCAAACCACTTGATTATTTATAGGATCTCTGACATAAAACCTTGGGAAGTGATAATGATCACCTGAATTGTTGCCTTTTATTGATTTTAATCTGAGATTACAGAGATGATGAAGATAGTATGAGTACAAGTGTAATGGTATAACTAATAGTGTGTGTAGTGTGCGATTTACCGGTGTTATTTATATTCTAAGCTAATTAACAAGAAGTCCGAGATTTTCGGGATCCTCCTTGAAGAAGTATTTGGACGTTGTTTGACTTGGTATTCCTGGGTCTTAAGCTTGGTTGAAGTGATTCTCCATTGAGAATGAGTCTGGTGTTGACAAATTTTGCACATGTGAGAAAAAGAAAGAAGAATATAGTCATTATAAGTGTTAGAAAATATTAGTGATAATAATCAGGATCATGGGATATGTTTAAGGATCCTGAGACTTCAAGAATATTAAGGATCCTGAATATGATTCTCGGACCCCGCCCCTAACATCTATAATCCAAATCCACTTAATCAACACATAGTATGCAAGATCATCTATTCTAAATGAAATTTAGGGTGCTTATCCCCTAACTACTGGAAACAAACAAGTAAAAACAGAAATCAATTTGACAAACATGATCAAATCAAAGCAATAGAGTAATTAAGAGTAATGTTGCCTTTAGATCTCTTCAAAATCAAGCTTCAAAATGATTTCTTCACTCCAAAACCTCTAAGGGTTGTTTCTGGTCTCCAAAAGTTGTCAAAAATTTCCAGCATAAGTCAGGGTTGAGAGCCAAAATGATAAATATACAGTTGCCAAAAATCACCTCCCACACTGTGGCAAATAGGCTCCACGACTTGGCGACTACTTAAACTTGTATTCACCAAGGCAATGCCAGTTCGCAACAAACCAACATGCCATGACATGACTTGGGTTCCCCTAGTTGTGGTCTTCAGATTTCTTTATATCTTTTGACTCTAATTGACTTGGTCCGAAATTTCAGCTTCTATCTCCATGATTCCTTCCTTTTTCAAATCGAGCTTGTCTTCACTGCTACAAAATAGTATTTAAACAAATTAAGTACCTTTGTCCTATAATGATCATAATTGTAGCTAAAAGTATTAAGAAAATGCACAAAATATATGATTAAATATGCATATATCAGTAACCTATATGAAAAATTGCATGGTTATGAAAATAATGTTATTGTCAAATAAAAGTGTTAATTTAAATTGTATGGGTTTGGTAACATATTGATTAAATAAAAAAAGGATGTTCTAGAGAACGATTCCCCCTTTTTAGTTGATTTTATTCAACGATTGATCAAACGGAAATATTAATAAATAATAAATTGTACAAACTTAGATCAATCAAATCAGTTTCTATGCAACGATTCGGCCCAATCAATTTATCCATTTATTATCTTATCAATTTAGGTTGTGTGATAATGATAAAGAAAGGGAAATTTCCTTGACAAGACATACATTTGTGATGTTTTTTTTGGTGATTTTAGATTGTTTCTTAAGTTGTACTTTTTTTTATCTATGTGTGTTGTTGGTTATCAATTTGGTAATGTAAATATCTGCTTAGTTGTATTGTAATAGAGATGTTAGGAAATTTTATTATAATGTTGAGTGTAATAAAAAGAGACCAGAGACTAACAAACAAGGACTTTGGAATTGGAGTCTCACAGAGTTACACTAGGACATAAATAGTTGATGATGAAACACATTAGAGTTGAGCATCCTTTTAGGCTCTGATGGGTTTTAAGCATTCTAACACTTCCTAAGTGTACATTCAACCCTAATAACCTTGGATCTATGTTTGTCAAATAATCATGCAAAGTTGTTTTCCAAGGTTATGAACCTATCTAGCATACATGGGGTACAATTTTCATTGTATAAAAGATAGAACTACATACCTTGTTGTTGAAAGTGTTCCTTGAAACCTTGTGAACCTAGCACCTCAAGTGTGATGCCCTAAATGCTTTACACAACACCAAATGCAAAGAATAAACTTGAGAGAACCCTCTAACACATGCAAAATCGGCCAAGCCCTCTTGTTTCTTAGTGTAACCGATTTTGGGGAGAGTTACATTGCTTATATAGTGTGTTGCATTAGGTAAACCCTAATGGTCCATGACTCTTCATTTCATGATCCATGGGTTAACTCCATGGAGCATCCTATGGGTGGAACCCAACTAGATAATCCATGGAGCCTCTTAGCCCACTATATAAGATATGGAAGATTTACATAATCTACCCATATATTTAATTAGTTATCTTTTGATCAGTTAATTAATTCTAAATTAATTCTTGATCAAAACTAATTAAACAATATTATTAACATATTAGAACTTATAATATATTAATAAATCATATGTGTTATTTCTCTTATTTAGTTTATCCAATTGCATGGTGCCATGCAACCCAAATGGACCATGCCGGGTCGGTTCAAGTACTTACCAGAAATAGTTATGGACATAGACACCTTATCCAACAGTCTCCCACTTGGATAAGTCTAATAACTATAACTGTAGTACTTCAGGAACCAATCGACAACTGTAGCTCTTTCAAGGTCTCTCGGAACTGAGAAGATGTTGATACGCCATTTAAGATAAGGGATCATATAATCCTCTGTTCTAGATATCAGCCGGACAAATACATGGAACAATGTCTTACTTATTGTCCAACAGTTTGTTTCCCGATTCCCGATTTGTTTGACAAAGAACTTAATTAAACACATCAACTTAGTTCTGACCGGGCCCGGTACATAGGTCAAAAAAAATCATCGAGGGGCCCAGATATCAGATTCTAATCCAAGAAGGAACAGATAAACTTCGACTCATATGTTTGTTGTACTACTAGTTGAATTATACACAAGAGCACGTTTTATAACATCGATTTACCAATGCGTTTTCGTACAATCAATGCATAACCAATTCATAGGCAACAAATCATAACTCTAGGTTTGAAGACTTATATGATATTACCGTCTCACGATCACTCGAGATAAATTCCATGAAGTGATTCCAGTGAGCGTGGGTTGAGTCCAATGCTTAGAACTTATGAGCACTCATGATTGTTGTATCCATGTCCAACACCTTAGACTTCTGCAATCAATCATGACAGTCTTGATTCATACCTACTTCCGACATATAACCGACTGTGGAGGTTCGAATAATATGATATACCAAACATAATTATTCTGGAAGTCAAAACATGCAAAAGAAATATAGTGAATGATTGACAAGTGATAGCAACACTTTACTCATAAATAACAGGTTTTATTCATCATCAAATGTCAATTACACTTTACAAATTTCATAATTTATCTAACTACTAAAACTTATATCATCCTTCAGCTCTATGCTCCGAGCATGCTGGAGATGCTTAACCCTACTCAGTCCCTTCGTGAGGGGATCTGCTGGGTTCTCATCCGATGATACCCTCTTTGCCACGAGGACTCATTCTTCTATGTGATGTCTGATAAAATGATATTTTCTATCGATGTGTCTGGATCTCCCGTGATCCCTTGGTTCCTTGGCTAAGGCAACAACACTTTCACTATCATAGAAAATTTCCATGTTCTCCTTTATAGCTGGTACTACTCCAAGGTCTCCTATGAAGTTCTAAAACCATATAGCCTCCTTTGCTGCCTTGCTCGCTGCTATATACTCTGATTCACAAGTGGAATCAGCCACTGTCTCCTGCTTGGAACTCTTCCAAGTGATTGCTCCTCCGTTTAGGGTAAAGACCCAGCCCGACTAAGAGAGGAAATTATCCCTATCAGTCTGGAAGCCATCATCACAATACCCTACAACTCTCAATTCATCACTCCCACTGAGGGAAAGGACCCAGTCCTTAGTCCTCCGTAGGTACTTGAGAATATTCTTTACCGCAATCTAGTGAGCATTGCCAGGGTTCCCCTGATACCTGCTAACCATGCTCAAGGCAAAGGCTACATCAGGTTGAGTACAAGTCATAGCATACATGATCGATCCTACTGCCGACGCATAAGGCACTCGACTCATTTCTGCTATCTCAACCTCAGTACTAGGGCTTTGTGTCTTACTCAATCTAATGTTACTCTGGATGGGTAACTCTCCTTTCTTGGAGTTCTGCATGCTGAATCTCTTCAACACCTTGTCCAAGTAGGTACTTTGACTAAGTCCAATTAGTCTTTTACTCCGGTCTCTCAAAATCCTTATCCCTAGAATATAGGCAGCTTCTCCTAGGTCCTTCATAGAGAAACACTTCCCAAGCCAGGACTTAACTTCCTGCAGAGTTGGGACGTCATTTCCTATGAGTAGTATGTCATCCACATATAATACCAAAAAGCTAACTATACTCCCACTAGCCTTGACATACACACAAGATGTTGGATAAGGTGTCTAAGTCCATAACTTATTTGGTATATACTTGACCCGACCCGGCATGGTCCATTTGGGTTGCATTTCACCCGAACAATTTATGGATAATTTTATGAGAGTTATACACATATGTTTATTAATATATTATAAGTTATAATATATTAATATAAGGTTATGTTATTTAATTAGTCTTAGTCTTAAATTAATTATGAATTAATTTAGAGATTAAAAGGAAGACTAATTAGATTATGGGCTATTGGTTTTATATGGTGTGGGCTAACACTCATTTGTTAATGGGCTAGGCTTGGATGGATGTCCATGGATGATCCATGGAGCTTTTAACCCATGGATTCTTGGAAAAGGAAAGGTCATGGGTTATTAGGGTTTCACCCTAACCATGTACACTATATAAGCATGCTTATGGTGCATTAAATGGCAACTAGTAAACTAGTGTGTGCGTGTGTGTGCTTATGTGTGGCTGAAAATTAGTGTGTGTATACACTCTCTCAAGTTTTCCAAGTGTTTGTGGTGATTTGTGATTCCATTTGAGGCATTCACACTATTGGTGCTTGGCCCTCAAACTCCTTAAGAATCAAACTCATCAAAAAGGTATGTAATCTCTTCTAACTCTTTTATGTTGAAATGTTCCCCATGCCATGTTAGATAGGTTATGAACCTTGGAAAATTATTATTTTGCATGTATTTAGACAAACATAGATCCAAGGTTTATTAGGGTTGCATGCACACTTAGTAAGTGTTAGATTGCTCAAAACCCAACAGTGGTATCAGAGCCTAGGCTTGCTTGTTTGATACTTGATGCAAAATAGTTCAAAAAGTCAAAAAACTTGCTGTCTGCCTGATGAACTCGCCGAGTCCATGGGGGGACTGACCGAGTTTATGTGTATCTTCAACCTACTCGCCGAGTAGGTTCATGCACTCGACGAGTAGGAGCCACAGAGTGCAGATTTTCGACTTTTGCTGCTGGAAATGGACTAGAAACCTTACCCTAAACTGTTTTGGTGTTTTAAAACTTGTTTTAGTTGGTGTAATGGTTGTTCTAATCCATTTACAATAGCATATATCAAAATTCCATGATTTTATGTGTTCATATAATTCTTGAAATTTTGATGATCATGCTCATGTTCTTATGAATTTAGAAGATGATAGGAATTATTTGCTGAATTCTTTAGAATTAATTCTTGATCATTTATGTGTTTTAATGGAGTCCATAATTTGTCCTCAAGTTATGGATATCCAAATGTCACTTTCTTTAACACACACTTTTAAACACATAAGTTACATGAAAATGAAGAGTCTTCATTTTTATGAACCTTTAATTCATAAGTTATGAAATGAAAAGTTTTGGATAGTTACAAAACTTGTCCTCAAGTTTTGGAATTTTTAAAGTTTCACACACTTTAATAAACTTTAATTCCAACCCTTAGAGTTCTAATAGTTAAAATTCAACCCTTATACTATTTATAACATTAATGGTTAATTATTATATATATGTATAAGAATAAGTCGTTCTACCGTTAGTAGGCCTCATTCACGAAGTCGGTCTATAAGGTGGGTATAAGGTTGTTGCCTATAAAATGGCGACTTAATGCGTCTCCACTCTCACCCACCGCTTGCTTGACTGGTGGAGGGTCGTTAGCCAAACGGGTAGGACAATGACTTTAAATCCTCATTAAAAGTATAATGATTATTATAAAGTAACTAAACCTTTTTAATTCCCAATCTTAGTTATTTTAGGAAAAATGTGAACATGGTGCTAGTCCATGGAATTCACACTTTGTACCTTACCAAGTTGTTGGTGGAGCGTGTGTGGTTAACCGGCACACTAACTTGGACTAGTAAGGATCACGAAGGGTGACTTAATGTTTGTCATGGATCAATGGAGCGTGTGTGGTTAACCGGCACATTGATTAGGTGATAATATTAAGGGTACCAAGTGAATTAGCATGGTTATTCACACCTTGTTTTGTGATCCTCGGCATCCCAGTCACAAAACTTGAAGGGCACAATCGAGATTGAAACATGCCATTGAAAAGTTCAATGAATCTCAAAAGAATCTAGGAATTTCAAATCCAATTAAAACCTAATAATTCATTTTGTTTTTCATGGTGGAAATTGGTGAATCGTCATTCACCTACCTTTCAAATATATTATTACTTAGATTACGGCATCCCTCTTCTAAGTATAATATATTGTGATTGGGTCCTAGCCTTAATATTACATTTGGGTGTCATATTAAGGATTCTATATATCTAATCTAAACTTGCCTTCTTCTTTCAGATGTCTTCCAACACTAATGCTTCAGGCTCTAACCCAACTGGTTCTTTCTCTCTCATGAATCTTTGTGGGAGGGTCATCTTTGATGGTTCCAACTTCATGGATTGGATTAGGAACATCAGGATGGTTACTCGTTATGAGGAAAAGGAATATGTCCTCGATAAGGAGTTAAAAGAAATTGATGAGTCTACTGGTACTCCTGAGGAGATCGCTGAATTCAGGACACATGAGAGAGATGCTACTAAGGTGGCATGTATCATGATGGCCACGATGACAGCCGAGCTCCAAAAGTCATATGAAGATTTCTACCCTTTTGAGATGCACCAAGACCTGATGGAAAGGTACCATCAGAGTGCTCGTCAGGAGCGATATGAAATAATCTCCTCCATAATAACTACCCGCATGAAGGACGGTGATTCCGTCACGGCTCACATGCAAAAGATGCAAAGGTATGTGGACCGTTTGCTGAAGTTGAATGTGAACATCCCTGAGGAGTTGGCAATTGACATCATTTTGCACTCCTTACCTTCTTGTTATGACCAATTTCGTATGACATATCATATGAACAAGCAGGAAGTTACAATCAGCAAGTTTCAAGGACTCTTGAAGACCGCTGAAACCGGTCTTAAGGGCAAGGCGGTTGTTACCTCTGCTACTCCTACTCCAACATCTACCCCTGTTTTGGCTATCGGGCAAGGCCAAGGGAAAAAGAGGAAGCACCCTTCGAAGGGTACTAAGGGAAAGTCTCTTGAAGGCTCCTCATCGAAGACCAAGAGCGGTTCTGTCACTCCTTCTGCCATTCCCAAGGATGCTGAATGCTTTTATTGCCATGAAAAGGCACACTGGAAGCGAAACTACCCTAAGTACTTGCAGGATCTAAAGGATGGGAAAGTGAAACCCACCCATGCAGGTATTTACAATATATTGTCTAATTACTCATCATATTCTAACTCTTGGGTGCTTGATACAGGATGTGGTATTCACATATGTTCTGATATGCAGGGCCTAAGAAGAAGTGAGGATGTGGAGCACGGGAAGATAAACTTGATCATGGGGAATAGGAAGGCTTCACCTGTTTCCAAGATTGGAGTTTATACTTTGTTGCTTAATAATGGGTTAAAATTAGATTTGAATAAATGTGTGTACTCGTCTGAAATGGCGATAAATATTATTTCTTTTCATGCTTTGTACAAACAAGGTTTTACCTTTTCGTTTGATAATGAATGTGGTGGTATTAATGCTTTCTTTAAAAATGTGTTTTATTTTAAAGCGTTACCTTGTGATGGTGCGTATGAAACTATGTCGATTGTAGACAACTTAGGAAATAATGTGTTGTATATTAATTCTTCTACTAGCCTAGATAAAGCATCATTGTGGCATTGTCATCTTGGACATTTAAACAAGAAACACACAAGCCAACTCCAAAAGAGTGGAGTTTTGGAATCATTCGACCTTAAATCGGATGATAGTTGTGAATCTTGTCTACTTGGAAAGATGACAAAATCACCCTTCACTGGAACTTGTGAAAGGGGTGAGGGTTTGTTGGACCTAATACATACTGATGTATGTGGGCCATTCAAAACCGCCTCAAGGGATGCTAGTCGGTATTATGTGACTTTTATTGATGATTTTAGTAGATATGGGTATGTCTACTTAATCAAACATAAGTCAGAAACCTTTGAAAGGTTTAAGGAATTCAAACAGGAAGTAGAAAATCAATTGGGCAGGAACATTAAGATGCTTCGATCTGATTGAGGTGGTGAGTATCTTAGTACCGAGTTCCTTGACTATCTTAAGGAGTGTGGGATTGTCTCACAATTGACTCCTCCCAGGACACCACAGCTGAATGGTGTAGTTGAGAGACGTAATCGAACCTTGTTGGACATGGTTCGCTCTATGATGAGTCGAGTTTCGTTACCAATCTCTTTTTGGGGGTATGCCTTAGAGACTCCCGCCCATATCCTTAATCTAGTCCCTACAAAGAAGGTTACCAAAACACCTCATGAGATGTGGACTGGGAAGGTTCCCAATTTGAACCACATCAAGATTTGGGGTTGCGAGGCTTTCGTGAGGTGTGAGACTCATGATAAGCTCGAACCCCGAAGTGAAAGGTGTATTTTCATCGGCTACCCACAAAAATCTTTTGGTTACCTCTTCTATAGACCCAGTGAGAATGTGGTCTTTGTAGCGAGAAGAGGGGTCTTTCGTGAGAGAGAATTTATAAGCCAAGGAGACAGTGGGAGGCAAATTGATCTTGAAGAAATTCAAGAAGCAATTGGTGAAGGAACCTTAGACACTAGCAATCAACCTGAGGAGGAAACTCCTGTTGAGCAAGTTGACATGTCTGTACCTCCGAGGCGTTCCACACGGGTTAGGAACACACCTGCGTTTTATTATGGTTTTCATATTACTACGGAAGGTGATACATTTATCAGTGATAGTACACTGGTAAATTTGGATGAACCTAGTAGTGTTAAGGAAGCCATGGCAGGCCCGGAGTCTGCTAAATGGAAGGAGGCTATGGACAGCGAGATACAGTCCATGTATGACAATCAAGTTTGGAACTTGGTTGACCATGTACCAGGCCGTAAAACAGTCGGGTGCAAATGGATCTTCAAGAAGAAGACCGACATGGAAGGAAAAGTGCATACTTATAAGGCTCGACTGGTTGCGAAGGGTTTTACTCAGACTCAGGGTATTGATTATGATGAAACCTTCTCGCCGGTAGCAAAGATTAAGTCTATTAGGGTTATGCTAGCCATTGCAGCATTTCATGATTATGAAATATGGAAAATGGATGTCAAAACCGCTTTCCTAAATGGAAAGTTGGCTGAGGATGTGTACATGAATCAGCCAGAGGGTTTTGTCAGTGCAGAGTACCCTAATACAGTATGCAAGCTTGAGAAATCCATTTATGGATTAAAACAAGCATCTCGTAGCTGGAATCTTTGTTTTGATGAGAAGGTAAAAGAGTTTGGCTTCTCGAGAAGTGAAGATGAGTCTTGCGTGTATGTCAGAGCTAGTGGGAGTATAGTTAGCTTCTTGGTACTGTATGTGGATGACATACTACTTATAGGAAATGACATCCCAACCTTGCAGGAGGTTAAGTCCTAGCTTGGGAAGTGCTTTGCTATGAAGGACCTAGGAGAGGCTGCCTATATCCTAGGGATAAGGATATTAAGAGAAAGGAGTAAAAGACTAATTGGACTTAGTTAGAGTACCTACTTGGATAAGGTGTTGAAAAGGTTCAACATGCAGAATTCCAAGAAAGGAGATTTGCCGATCCAAAGCAATGCCAAACTGAGTAAGACTCAGAGTTCGAGTACAGAGGCAGAGATAGCTGAGATGAGCCAACTACCGTATGCTTCCGCTGTTGGCTCGATCATGTATGCTATGACTTGTACCCGCCCTGATGTGGCATTTGCTTTGAGCATGGTCAACAGGTATCAGGGGAACCCTGGCAAGGCTCATTAGACCGCGGTAAAGAACATTCTCAAGTACCTATGGAGGACTAAGGATTGGATCCTTACCCTTGGTGGGAGTTATGACTTGAGAGTATTAGGGTATAGTGATGCTGGTTTTCAGACTGATAGGGATAACTTCCGCTCTCAGTCGGGCTGGGTCTTTACCTTAAATGGAGGGGCAATTTCTTGGAAGAGTTCCAAGCAGGAGACGGTGGCTGATTCAACTTGTGAATCAGAGTATATAGCAGCGAGTGAAGCAGCGAAGGAGGCGATATGGCTAAAGAACTTCATCGGAGACCTTGGAGTTGTACTAGCTATTAAGGAACCTATGGAGATTTTCTGTGACAATAATAGTGCAGTTGCCTTAGCCAAGGAACCAAGAGATCATGGCAGATCCCGACACATTGACAGAAAATATCACTTCATAAGACACAAGATTGAAGAAGGACTCCTCGTGACAAGGAGGATATCGTCGGATGAGAATCCTGCAGATCCCCTTACGAAGGGACTGACGAGGGTTAAGCATTTTCAGCATGCAAGGCGCATCGGGCTGAGGGATGATATTAGTTTTACAGATTAGATAGTTTTCCTGAAACTTGTAAAATGTAATCGACGTTTGATGATGAATAAAATTTGTGATTTATTTATGAGTAAGGTGTTACTATCATTGTCAATTATTTACTATTGTTTCAGTTTTGCATGTTTTGACTTCCAAAATAATTAATTTATTCGAACCACCACAATCGGTCATACGTCGGAAGTAGGTATGAATCAAGATTGTCAAGAATTGGGTTTGTAGATGGCTAAAGGTGTTTAGACATGGCAATGGTTGCTGCAACATTCATGAGTACTCATAAGTTATGAGTATTGGTATAAACCCACGCTCACTTGTATCACTTCATGGAATTTATCTCGAATGATCGTGAGACGATAATATCATATAAGTCTTCAAACCTAGAGATATGATTTGTTACCTATGAGTTGGTTGTGCATTGATTGCACGTAAACGCATCAGTAACTTGATGTTATAAAACGTGCCTTTTTGTACAATTTAACAAGTAGTAGAACAAGCATATGAGTCGAAGTTTATCTGTTCCTTCTAGAAATAGAAGCGATATCTAGGCCCCTCGATGATTTTTTGTTGACCCATGTACCGGGCCCGGTCAGAACTAAACTGATGTGTTCAGTAAAGTTCTTTGTCAAACAAATCGGAAATCGAGAAACAACTGCCAGACAATAAGCAAGACATAGTTTCATGTGTTTGTCCGGCTGATATCATGAGAACAGAGGATTATATGATCACTTGTCTTAAAATGGCGCTTCATAGTTCAACAGAGTTTTCGAGAGCTACGACTGTTGGTTGGTTCCTGAAGTTATATAGGCAAATAGAGTTATTAGACTTATCCAAGTGGGAGTCTGTTGGATAAGGTGTCTAAGTCCATAACTTATTTGGTATATACTTGACCCGACCCGGCATGGTCCATTTGGGTTGCATTTCACCCGAACAATTTATGGATAATTTTATGAGAGTTATACACATATGTTTATTAATATATTATAAGTTATAATATATTAATATAAGGTTATGTTATTTAATTAGTCTTAGTCTTAAATTAATTATGAATTAATTTAGAGATTAAAAGGAAGACTAATTAGATTATGCGTTATTGGTTTTATATGGTGTGGGCTAACACTCATTTGTTAATGGGCTAGGCTTGGATGGAAGTCCATGGATGATCCATGGATCCTTGGAAAAGGAAAGGTCATGGGTTATTAGGGTTTCACCCTAACCATGTACACTATATAAGCATGCTTATGGTGCATGAAATGGCAACTAGTGAACTAGTGTGTGTGTGCTTGTGTGTGGCCGAAAATTAGTGTGTGTATACACTCTCTCAAGTTTTCCAAGTGTTTGTGGTGATTTGCGATTCCATTTGAGGCATTCACACTATTGGTGCTTGGCCCTCAAACTCCTTAAGAATCAAACTCATCAAAAAGGTATGTAATCTCTTCTAACTCTTTTATGTTGAAATGTTCCCCATGCCATGTTAGATAGGTTATGAACCTTGGAAAATTATTAATTTTCATGTATTTAGACAAACATAGATCCAAGGTTTATTAGGGTTGCATGCACACTTAGGAAGTGTTAGATTGCTCAAAACCCAACATAAGATTCATCTTCACTCCTAGAAAAGCCAAATTCCTTGACTTTCTCATCAAAGCAAAGATTCCATCTGCGAGGTGCTTGCTTTAATCCATAAATGGATTTATCAAGCTTACACACTCTATTAGGGTACTCGTTACTGACAAAACCTTCTGGCTGACTCATGTAAACATCTTCAGTCAACTTTCCATTAAGGAAAGCGATTTTGACATCCATTTGCCATATTTCATAGTCATGAAATTCAGCTATGGCTAACATAACCCTAACAGACTTAATCTTGGCTACTGGAGAAAAAGTCTCATCATAATCCACTCCAGGAGTTTCAGAGAAACCCTTTGCAACCAGTCAAGCCTTATAAGTGTGTACATTACCATCCATGTCGGTCTTCTTCTTGAAGATCCATTTGCACCCTATAGTCTTAGGACCTGGTACATTCTCAACCAAGTTCCAAACTTAATTCTCATACATGGATTGTATCTCGCTATCCATAGCCTCTTTCCATTTAATAGACTCTGGGCCTGCCATGGCTTCAGCATAACTGTTAGGTTCATCCAGACCTACTAGTGTCTCATCACTAATAAGTGTTTCACCGTCCGCAGTAATATGGAAACCATAGTAATGCTCAGGTACATTCCTAACTCTCGTGGAACGCCTCAGAGGTACAGACTCATCAATCGGCTCAACAGGAGTTTCCTCCTCAAGTTGAGGGCTAGGGTTTAAAGTTCCTTCACCACTTGACTCTTGAAGTTCTTCAAGGTCAATTTGCCTCCTACTGTCTCCTTGGATTATAAACACACTCTCTCTCTCTAAATACTCCTCTTCTTTCTATAAAGACCACATTATCACTAGGTCTGTAGAAGAGGTAAACAAAGGATATTTGTGGGTAGCCGGTGAAAATCACCTTTCGCTTCGGGGTTCTAGCTTATCATGAGACCCGCGCCTCACAAAAGCCTCGCAACCCCAAATCTTGATGTGGTCTAGTTTGGGTACTTTACCAGTCCACATCTTGTGAGGAGTTTTGGCAACTTTCTTTGTAGGGACTAGATTAAGGATATGGGCGGCAGTCTCTAAGGCATACCCCCAGAATGAGATTGGTAGCGAAGCTCGACTCATCATGGAACAAACCATATCCAACAAGGTTTGATTACGCCTCTTAGCTACACCATTCAAATGCGGTGTCCTGGGAGGTGTCAATTGTGAGACAATCCCACATTCCCTAAGATAGTCTAGGAACTCTGAACTAATATACTCACCACCTCGATCGAATCGAAGCATCTTAATGTTCCTGCCCAACTGATTCTCGACTTCCTGTTTAAATTCCTTAAACCTTTCGAAAGTCTCTGACTAATGCTATATTAAGTAGACATACCCATATCTACTATAATCATCAGTAAAAGTCAAATAATAACGATTAGCATCCCTTGTGGCATGTTTGAAGGGTCCACACACATCCGTGTGTACAAGATCCAAGAAACCTTAATCCCTCTCACAAGAACCTGTGAAGGGTGACTTTGTCATTTTTCCAAGTAAGCATGATTCTCAATTATCATCTGACCTTAGGTCAAATGACTCCAAGACTCCATTTTTTTGGAGTTGGCCTATGCGTTTCTTGCTTATATGTCCAAGACGACAATGCCATAATGATGCTTTATCCAAGTTATTATTATTAAGAGAATCAATACACAAAACATTATTTCCTAAGTTATCAACCACATATACAGTTTCATACACACCATCACAAGGTAATGCTTTAAAATAAAGAATATTATTAATGAAAGCATTAATTGAACCAACTTCATTATCAAATGAAAAGGTAAAACCTTTTTTATACAGTGCATGAAAGGAAATAATATTTCTTGCCATTTCTGACGAATAACAACATTTATTCAAATCTAAACTAAACCCACTACTTAGCGATAAAGTATAAACTCCAATCTTGGTGACAGGTGAAGCTTTCCTGTTTCCCATGATCATGTTTATGCTTCCTTGCTCCACATTCTCAATTCTTCTTAGTCCCTGCACATCAAAACATATATGAATACCAAAACCGGTATCAAGGACCCATTAGTTAGAATGGGGTGAGTTATTAGTTAAGATAGTGTAAATACCTACATGGTTGGGTTTGACTTTCCCATCCTTCTCATCTTGCTGGTACTTTGGGCAGTTTCGCTTCCAATGTCCCTTTTCATGGCAATAGAAGCATTCAGCCTCTTTTGGGTCAGAAGAAGGAGTGATGAAACCTTTATTGGTTCCACTTGAAGAAGAGCCTTCAAGGGTCCTAGCCTTGGTCCCTTCGAAGAACTCTTTCTCTTCTTTCCTCGTCCTTTCCCGATTGCCAAGACAGGGGTGGAGTTGGTAGGAGTAGGAGTAGTAACAACCGCCTTACCCTTAAGACCACTTTCCGTGGTCTTTAAGAGTCCTTGAAGTTTGCTGAGAGTGACCTCTTCCTTGTTCATGTGGTATGTCATGCGGAATTGATCATAACATGAAGGTAAGGAGTGCAAAATGATATCTATTGCTAGCTCCTCGGGGAAGTTCACATTAAGCTTTAGCAAGCGGTCCACAAATCTTTGCATTTCTGCATGTGGCCCGTGATGGGTTCACCATCCTTCATTCGGGTTGTTATCATGGAGGAGATGATTTCATACCTCTCTTGTCTTGCACTTTGATGGGATATTTCCAACAAATCTTGGTGCATTTCAAATGGGTAGAAGCCCTCGTAGGAGTTTTGGAGGTCGACTGTCATAGTGGCCATCATGATGCATGCCACCTTCGTGGCATCCCTTTCATGTGCCCTAAAGTTGGCAATCTCTTGAGGAGTTGCAATTATCTCATCAATCTCCTTAAGCTCCTTGTCGAGGACATATTCTTTGTCCTCGTAATGGGTAATCATTCGGATGTTTCTGATCCATTCATTAAAGTTGGATCCATCAAAAGTGATTTTCTCACACAAGTTCATTAGAGAAAAGGAGCCATTAGGATTAGAGCCAGAAGCAGCAGTGTTTGCAGACATCTGAAGAAAAGAAAAGTTTAGTTTAGAAATAGAGATAGTCCTTAATAAAAACACCCAAATGTAGTATTAAGGCTAGGACCCAATCACAATATATTATACTTAGAAGAGGTATGTCGTAATCTAAGTAATAACATATTTAAAAGGTAGGTGAATGACGATTCACCAATTTCCACCAAAGAAGAAATATTAAAAATATTTAATTTGGTTCTTAGAAACTCCTAGATTCTTTTGAGATTCAATGAACTTTTCAAAAGCATGTTTCAATCTCGAGTGTGCTCTCCTAGTTTTGTGACTGGGATGCCGAGGATCACAAAATGAGGTGTGAAGTAACCATACAAATCACTTGGTACCCTTAATGTATTACCCCTCAATCGATGTGTCGATTAACCACAAACGCACCATCGATGCTATGATAAACATTAAGTCACCCTTTACCTACCTTGTTAAGTTCAAGTTAGTGTACCGGTTAACCACACACGCTCCACTAACGACTTAAACAAAGTGTAAAGTGTAATTTCATGGATTAGCACCTGATTCACATTTTTCCTAAAGTAACTAAGATTGGGAATTTAATAAAACATTTAGTTACTTTATAATTATCATTATACTTTTAACGAGAATTTATAAGTCATTGTCCTACCCGTTCGGCTAACGACCCTCCACCACTCAAGCAAGCGGTGGGTGAGAGTGGACACCCATTAAGTTGCCATTTTATAGGTAACAACCTTATACCCACCTTATAGACTGGCTTCGTGAATGAGGCGTACTAGCGGTAAGACAACTTTGATCTTATATATATATATATATATATATATATATATATATATATATATATATATATATATATATATATATATATATATATATATATATATATATATATATTAACTTATAATATTGTAAGTATAAGGGTTGAATTATAACTTTTAAAATTCTAAGGGTTGGAACTAAAGTTTTTCATATGACTTTACTTGTTCCAAAACTTGAGGGCAAGTTTTGTAAACTTTCAAAACTTTTCATTTCTTGTAATTATGAGTTAATTAGAGTATTAAAAATGAAGACTCTTCATTTTTATAACCCATGTGTTCTTTTAATGGTTTTAAAACAAAGTGACTTTTGGTTTTCCATAACTTGAGGACAAGTTATGGACTCCATTAAAACACATAATGATAATGAATTAATCTACCACATAGGTTACAACCAATTCCTATGATCATCTAAACATCATAAGATCAAGAACATGAATGTGAACACTATCATGAATCAAGAATTACACTTAAAAACTTGTAATTTTGATGATTTGTCATTGTAAATGGATTAACATGAACATTACACCAACTAAAACAAGTTTTAAAACACCAAAACAATTAAGGGTAATGTTCCTAGTCCATTTCTAGCAACAAAAATTGAAATTCTGAAAACTGCAGCCTCTACTCATCGAGTGCAACAACAGACCCGACGAGTAGCTTGCATTTGGTCCTGGACTCGTCGAGTCCCCCCATGGACTCGGCGAGTTCATATGGGCAGAAGGTAGAAAACTCAATTTTTTAAGAAGTTTGCACAAAAATCAAACAAGCAAGCCTAGGTTCTGATACCACTGATGGGTTTTGAGCATTCTAACACTCCCTAAGTGTAAATGCAACCCTAATAACCTTTGATATATGTTTGTCTAATAATCATGCAAAGTTGGTTGTTTTCCAAGGTTATGAACCTATCTAGCATACATGGGGTACAATTTTCTTTGTATAAAAGATAGAACTACATACGTTGTTGTTGAAAGTGTTCCTTGAAACCTTGTGAGCCTAGCACCTCATGTGTGATGCCTCAAATGCTTCACACAACACCAAATGCAAATAATAAACTTGAGAG
This sequence comes from Lactuca sativa, assembly GCF_002870075.4. Taxonomy (NCBI): domain Eukaryota; kingdom Viridiplantae; phylum Streptophyta; class Magnoliopsida; order Asterales; family Asteraceae; genus Lactuca; species Lactuca sativa. The sequence continues at coordinate 20,665,186 of NC_056630.2, read as the reverse complement.
AACACTCTAACACATGCAAAATCGGCCAAGCCCTCTTGTTTCTTAGTGTAGTCGATTTTGGGGAGAGTTACATTGCTTATATAGTGTGTTGGATTAGGTAAACCCTAATGCTCCATGACTCTTTATTTCTTGATCCATGGGTTAACTCCATGGAGCATCCTATGGGTGGAACCCAACTTGATAATCCATGGAGCCTCTTAGCCCACTATATAAGATATGGAAGATTTACATAAGCTACCCATATATTTAATTAGTTATCATTTGATCACTTAATTAATTCTTGATCAAAACTAATTAAACAATATTATTAATATATTAGAACTTATAATATATTAATAAATCATATGTGTTATTTCTCTCATTTAGTTTATCCAATTGCATGGTACCATGCAACCCAAATGGACCATGCCGGGTCGGGTTAAGTACTTACCATAAATAGTTATGGACTTAGACACCTTATCCAACAGTTTTATCTTTAAAATTGATCATGTTTTCATGTGTGTTTTCTCATAGTATGTAACATCCCTCGCACACACCTATTTGAATTAGCCTTTAATAAAATATTTCAAAATAATGTCGAGTTTTATTTTTGAGGTAAAACGATTCCAAAGTTTGATTAAATAATTTGCAGAGTTCAAATGTGGATAACAGTCCCAATTAAAAATTTCCAAACATTTAGTGGTCTAATACAACAAATCATGAGAGAATGCTACAAAAAATATCAAAACAAAGGTTTAAGATAATACATACCAAAAGGTCTTATAAATATCCAAAGCTTATGAGTCTCCTAAACCTCTGAAAATATCTACTAACTTGCAACAATTTATCAACAAGTGGGTTAAGCTATGGGGAGCCAAGTGAGTACGACCCCAAAGTTAGACAACATGGACAGTGTATGAATGAAAATTACATTCATACACCAAGGTACAAACCGCAACAACTCAAGCAACACAATCAACACCGAAAGTTAACTTAAGGGTAAAATATTTTATTTATCAAAGTACATTATCATTTATGACAGATCCCATATAAACTTCACAAGTGAATAAACAACATGGGGTAGATGTACCTCACGTAAAAGCTTCTCAATAATCAAACTCCAAACAAGATCGTATAGATCCAAATAATACTCCTACAAGTTGCAAAAACTTGGAAACGATCGTCCGTTAACCAAACAAGTACAAAACTTATCACTTTTCCACACACACACACACACATATATATATATATATATATATATATATATATATATATATATATATATATATATATATATAGGAAGAAACAATCTAAATGGATTATGTATGCACCTAACTATCCCAACCCATATCAATCTCAGGTCCAGCTCACAACAATCGTCAGATGCAAAGAACTCATGATAGATAACCAGTTTTTGTAGTCGCATCCGATAAAAAAAGGCAACACGAAAGTAGTGAGCCTCGAGTTGTGCACATGAGGATTTCTATAAATCTACTCATAAAAAACAATAAGCAACAACAACTTTCCATTTGGGTACCTGAGACTACAAAGTCACCCCATCCTAGCATAATATGCATGTATGCAACAAGTAGGATGCCAAAAATCATTTTCTAAAAATAAGCTTTTTAGCTTTATATCAATAAAAATAATTTCTAAAAAATATAATTTCATGAATTCACAAATAATCCTCATATGAGCAACTAGCAATCAAGTATATGCTAAATAGTTTCAAAACACAAAACCAATAAAATAGGATGTATGCTTCCGGTAACTTACAATATAACCAAAAGGGAAATTGTACCTATAATACTAAAGCTCAAAACATGTCCTTAATTCGAGAGGATGTACCCGAATAATAAACAATCATAATGAGAAAACATGTCCTTAATTCGAGAGGACATACCCGAATAATAAACAAACATAATGATAAACAAAATATATGTTTTCAAATAATATACATACCTATAACATAGCACAAAAAGGGAAAACACAAGTAGGATACTCATTTTGGGGACAAGTGTTCCAAGGTAAGTGTAGTCAACTTAAGTTCTAAGCTTGCAACACCACGCTCCTTTTTTACTTGAACTATGTCACTTCAAGCTCTAAACTTCCCAAATCAATCACCTAATATGATTACAAGGTGTCAAATGACTAAAATACCCTTCATTGGGTCAACTCCTCATTCTAAGCTCAAAATATCCCAAAAAAGTCCTAATGTGCGTCACAGAAGCATAAGGGAACAAAATGAATGATTCATGCCCAAATCACAAGCATAAAACAAAACTGAAAACAAGGCAGGACAGTAACCGCTCTACGACAAGCTATGGTCCATATTGTGAAAACTGTAATATATGCAAAATTCTAATTTTTGTTTCTCATTTAGCCATCCTACTTTCAATAAAACTCCAAAACAATTCAAATGAATCAAGGACATCAAACATAGTTTATAACACTTCAAAAGAACATAAGAAGGATCTCCAATTGCTTCATATTCTTGAAATAACCATAAAATGTCTACATTTTAATAAAAATCATTTTAATCGTCAAAGAGGATAAAAAATCTAAAGTTAAAGGTGTTGCTTTAAAAAGGAAAATTCCTTTGACTTCATACTTACAGTAAACATACCAAAACTACTTCATAAGGGAAGAAGGATGTTACAAGAAAATAGAGCTTGGAATATAACTAAATTCCAAGTTCCACATCCTTAGAAATTTCACAAACCATTTAAACACTGATTAATGGCACTAGATGAACTTGTTGCTTCCTGATTCCTCAAAGAATGCTTGAATACCCAAACTCGATAAGAGAGTATGTTCAAGGTGGGAATTCAAGCTTGGTATAAGGTTCCATAATCAACATAGTTGAAATCCCTAATTTAATGCAAGGTTTTATTAAAAACTTCAAAATCTCACCATGAGACAAAGATTGTCAAATGGATCCTAGAGTAGAATATGATTACATAATTCAAGCATAACATCAAAATTGTATCATTGTTTGAAACCATAGATTTTGATCTAGAGGAGTTAGGGTTTGAAAATACCCAAAGCATCACATGGAAGCTAAACTTGAATCAAACATTAGAAATCTCACCATTAGTCTTGAATTAACAAATGGGTCATGTATTTAAAAGAACATAAACAATCTATTAAAAATCAAAGCTCGATCATTGCTTGGAATCAAAAATCCGAATCAATGAACCCTAAAATTGAAAATACCCAAATTATCGTCATTAGAACTAGAACTTGATTCAAACATCATGGAATCTCACCATAAGCCAAAGGGTTGACAAATGGATCATTTATTGAAGGGAAATGTACTATCTAATCATAAGCTCAAGCTCATATCCTTGCTTGGTGCATCAAATTCAGATTTGAAGATCCATGGTTTTGGAAATCCATGAACTAGCATTAAATCTCACAAATCTCCCAAATATTTGTTAGTTGGAGTTTGTAGATGGATCAAGGAGTTAACCACATCAATATTTTCACATTAATATCACAATTTAACCATAAAATTCGCATTTGAATTTCAGCAAGAACCCTAGAATGAATTAAAGGAAAAAGGGGGAAAATTACTTCTTTGATACAAAATGTTGAGAAGGATTTGAGCAAGGATTAATATAGCAACTTCAAACTTCAAAACTCCATGAGATTGGTGAAGAAATTATGATCAAAGAGGTAATGGAGAAAAAATCGTAAAGGGAAGGATTGGATGAAAATGGGAAGAAGGGTTGTTAAAAGCGAAAGGCAGATCTAATCTACATGAAAAGCGTTGCGCAACGACCTAGGTTTGGCAAGGTGTACATATTTGGCCATTTATCTGAAATTCTTTTCAGAAATGGTCTCTAAGCTTACCTAAAATTTATACTAGCTCAAAATGGTCCTCCATATCTTAACTTGAAAAAAATAGATCCTATATGTTCATCTGGTCAAACCCTTAGGTCCAACACAAGTTTCCCCAACTTGTGACTTTTGGTCCCTAAACTTTAAAGTTTTCTTTTGATTCCCAAAATTTATCATAATTTATTTATGACTTAGCAATAATGTTTATTATAGTTATTAATCAAAATCATGTACCTTCATTTATTTATTTATTTCATTTCAAATTATTTTATTTTAAATTAAAGAAACTTTTTATTTTTTTATCAAAATGCCCAAAAGTTCTAGACTTAAAACAGGATATTACATGGGAAAACACATAGAATTGAGGAAAAATATTTCTGTTATTTTTTTGATTGTGTGTTGTGTTTAATTTTTTTTTTATCTTAATTGCATGATTAATAAAAATAAAATAGAAAACAAAAAATAAAATTGCTAAAAGTTAAAAAAGGATTTTTGCAAACAATAGTGGTATTTATAAAGTGTTTTATTGAATAAAATTTTAGAATGTAAAAGTTAAAATGTTTTAACTGAATAAAAACAAAAACCCATTTTTATAAAAATATACATCTCACGCTACCTATGAAAAATCACACATATAACTAATAGTCTTTTGGTGTGAGGAAGTGCCATAACCAAAGTGTCAGTTAGCCTTTAACCAAAATGATGTAATACGTGTACTAACTCGAGAACCTCGGGTTGGATGTCATGTGGTTTTTGCATGGTTGATTAACCATCCAAACTTCTTATTTATGACATAATTGATATGTGCAAAGATGATCATGTAAAAGATTAAACATGCTATTGACCAGTAATCAATAAATCCCAACAAATATAAAAAATTTATAAATATTAAAATTTGCATGAGCATTGCCTACTTAAATAGCTTCTTGTAATTATGTCATATCTTTTCACAATTAGATGTGAAATATGGGCCTTAACCTTAATTAAATATTTGAACTAGATAATTATTTTTTTAAGGATTATGAAAACTTACTAAACTCTAATTTGATAGATGTGTCCAAACACAAACTCAGCTACAAAATTCACCACTACAAATCCACTCAAATGATAAGTTGACCGAGCCGAACTATCTTTATTGGATTTGTGCGTTTAGAATGACTCTCAGGTGCAACAAAAGTGCCCTGATAAAGCCTTTCTTGAGGCTCCCCCGACTAATGTATCTTAGGCTACAAGAGAAGAATATGAAAACCGTCTAGATGAATCAAACGATGTATCATGTATAATGTTGGCGGCCATGGTCCCAAAACTCCAAAAGAACTTTAAGAACCTCTGTTGTTCAACATGGCTAATAAGCTCAAGTAGAGTTTGTAAATCAAGTTTATCATCTTTGGAAGAGTATTTTGGTACCCTTTAATGATTTTAAATAGGTGGTGATAGAAGTTCTTTGTTTCTGAAATATTAAGGTAGTTTAGCTTTTTGTTTGAGATTAATTTATTGAGAGTAAATGTTGTTATACCAGACTTTACCATTTAATGATATTAAATAGGCGGTGATTAGAAGTTCTTTGATTGTGAAATATTAAGAAAGTTTAGCTTTTTGTTTGAGATGAGTTTACGGAGAGTATATGTCCTTACTTTATATTTTGAATTTGATGTTCATATAGTATCCTTGATTGCAATGTTACACAATATGTATTTTTTGCGTTCACAAAAATCGTTCTTTTGAGTATCTATGATTTAGAAAAGCATATGCTTAATTTGAATTTGTTTTAAGCATCCAGTATGTTCATTTATGTATGATAGTTGACTTGAGTGACCACAGGAGTTGAGATCCTTATATTTGTAAAATATCCTATCCTAGGATTATGAGAGATATTCTAGATCACCCTCACATGCATGTATGTGCTAGCCATCCCTCATATGGATTAGTGCGATTGGTTACTAGTTCTAGATTGCAGAATGGACAAAAACGAGGGATATACTATTATGTGTTTAGTAGCCTTATTTTGTAGAATGAACAATATCTATTTTATTGATATAATTTTTCATAAACCTCAAAGTAACAAATAAATATGCCAGTTTTTTTAATATAAAAGATAATAAATTTATTATGTGCATTGTTACAAAATTAACATGCTATAAAACTATTATTTATTATCGGAGATGTAATAATAAAATAAATTATTTATTTAAATAGTAATAAATATTTAAAATTTAAATACAATCTAAAAAAAATTAACTATATGAAAAGTTAACCATTAAAAAAACATTAGGAATCTACCCTAATAAATGAAAATGACTTTGCCACATGTCATTCTCTTATAAAATTAGCCACATGTCATTTTGTCATAATTTGAGATATATTTATTTTCCACTTGTCATTACTTTAATTTTCATTTTTAATATATCATTAATTTGATTTCCATAAATTAAACCTACCATTAATTTCAAATTTTAAATTTTAAATTTCAAATAAATTTACGGTTTAAACCTTTATGTTTAACATTTTGTTATAATTAACCCGTGTACTACACAATAAATACGTAACTTTTATTTCTTTATTTTTTGCATGTTTTTTTCTCATAATTTTAACTTATTTCAATTTCAAATTCAAATAAAATTTCTATTTAATTGTTCGTACTTAACATTTTGTTTTAATCAACCCGTATAATATACGGGTCTCACAACTAGTAATAAATAAATAAATAAATCTACTCTAATAAATGAAAATGACTTTGCCACATGTCATTCTCTCATAAAATTAGCCACATGTCATTTTGTCATAATTTGAAATATATTCATTTTCCACTTGTCATTATTTTAATTTTCATTTTCAATATATCATTAATTACTTTTCATAAATTAAACCTACCATAATGACTATCAAATTTTAAAATTTAAATTTCAAATTAAATTCCAAATAAATTTACAGTTAAAACATTTATGTTTAATATTTTGTTATAATTAACCCGTTTAGTACACCTTAAACACATAATTTTAATTAATTTATTCTTTGCATGTTTTTTTCTCATAATTTTCACTTATTTCAATTTCAAATTCAAATAAAATTTATATTTAATCGTTCGTACTTAACATTTTGTTTTAATCAACTCGTATATTATACGGGTCTCACAACTAGTGATAAATAAAATGAGTGAAAAACTATTCTCTGCAGTAATACTTTAATAAAGAAATGTGGTATTTTTAATGTGTGTTATTTATTCTTAAAAATCTTCACAGATTTTATCATTTATTTAAAAATCAACTTCAAATGACAAGAATATTTACATTTACATAAATGAATAAATAAAGAAAGAAATAAAGGTGCCGTACGAGGTGGGGGGGAATCAAAATATCATATGAAACTGATGAAAGGTTTGTGGTTGGTGAGAATAAGTGAAAGAAAGATGTTGAGATAGTACCTTTTCGATGTTTTCCAATGTTCTTTGAAATTTTACTCTACATGCGAAAATAGTATATTTAAACTTATTAGACTGGATTTCTATTTTTATTTTTTAAAATTGAAAATAATTTATTTTTAAATTATATAACTAAAAAAATAAATAGAATTAATTAAAAAATGATTAATAAATACAAAAATAAATTAAAATACAAATATTTCGTTACTTAAAAAAAAATTACATAATAAAACCTAAAAAACATAATTAAAAATAATAAACCATTATTAAAAAGTACGACCTTCTGAATCGTCGTATTCGTTATTTGAATCACCGTTAGACTCTTCGACGAACAAATTCGAATCTTTATCTGATTCGTCAATCAAATCATCATGTCTATACCCGACCTTAAACTATATATGAGCTCTATAAATGTGTTCCATTAAATTCGCACGAAGCGAGTGTTGCATGTTGTGATCATGTACTTATCTTCAGTTTGTCATATACTATTGCGTATCAACAACTACTCGTTCGACGTTTGACCAAACTTCGTTTTTCGACGTAGCGGCATATTGCTCTTCCTTCATCTTCTAGAATCATATTATGCAATATGTTGCACACATACATTACCAGTTACAACCTTTTCACTTCATATGATTGTTCCCCGAGTTGTAGTACTTGTCAATGCCTATTGAGTACTCCAAATGTTCGCTCCACTTCCTTTCTAGCCGACTCTTGTCCCTACTTAAACTTTTTTTTATTCATCGTTCGAACTTGTGAATGATTTCATAAAACAAATTAGGTAGGATATATTTCATCAGTAAGATATTACCCGCTCTTATATGCTACCTCATTTGCTTCAAACAATACATCGTGTGACTTTCCAAGATAGATATCGTTAAATACCAACGAATGGTCGAGAACATTGATGTCGTTATTTGCACTAACTGGACCAAAGAACGTATGTCATATCCAAAAATAATGTGGTGCGATTGCTTCTAGAGCAATAGTCGTCTCTCTGTGATCGTCTCATATGTAGTGATCATGTCATGCGTTGGGGTACAATGCCCACTGCCAGTTGATGCAATTGATGCTACCTAGCTTATTTTAGAAGGTGTTGAGTCCATTTATGTTGCGTCTTGGGCCTTATGTTTTGGATTCGGATTGGGCCTGTCCATCCGTGATTGTCCAGATTAGCTAGTAGGGTTATTCTATATATATATGCATGCATGTATGCATTATTAAAAGTTGATTATCACGTTCATTATTTTGTAACCCTAGAACACCTCTACAGTTGAAGTTCTTAATCGAGCTCTTCTGAGGTGTTAAAGCATTAATCATACGACATATTCAAAGCCATACTTGTGTTCTTAATTACGTTCTTAATTATTAGCTTGATTAGAATCTATCGATCCTGATAGAACTATGTTCTAACAATTGGTATTAGAGCAGGAGACTGTGTGATCAATACACATTCCTTCTGTATTCAGAATTCCTTAGGGTTTACGCTTTTATCGAATAAATAAGAAGTCATCTTCTTTGTTTCGACGGTAACTTAGTTTTAGATAAAACCCTAATCTCAAGTTTACAGGTTTGATTCTAGCAGATCACCATGTCTCACGATGAGTCGCAAACAAACCCAATCAACATCTCAAACAGCATTGGATCTACAACTAGGATACCCATTCTCTACACTCAAGACTACGAAGTATGGGCACATCACTTCGAAGACTACATGGTTGGATCTGAAGATAATGACTATCTTATCTGGGAAGCTATCACACTTGGGCCGTTTGTTCACTCAGGAACGAACACTACTGTCAAATCCCAAAAGGAATATAACAAGCTGGTAGCAGATGCAGACAAGATGCCGTAGGACGAGAAAGACAAATTGCTGTGTAATGTGAAGGCCATGAGGATGATCAAATTTGCCTTACAATCTGACACCTTTCGGTTGGTTGGTTCGTGCATGACGGCCAAAGAAATCTGGGATAGGTTGAAAGAACTCTATTCGACCGATGAAGATCTTGAACACTCCATTCAAACCTTGCTACTGTCAGAATTTGGAGTATTTGAACAGAAACCTGACGAAAAGCTCATACAAACTTTCGATCGGTTCAATCATCTCCTAAGTAAGATGATTAAGCATGGAATAGAGAGGAAATTGATTGAGCAAAAAGTAACTTTCATGAACGGGCTCAGACCAGAATGGATGGCGGTTGTTTCTACTGTAAAAGCGCATGAACAATTTAAGTCTTACTCGCTAGCGAAACTTGTGGGAATACTTAAGTCCCATGAAAGTGTTGTAACCAAAGAAGCGAAAGTGGTTTCTGGTGTGGGATCACTGGCTCTTGTCTCTAAAGGAAAAAGTATTGTGGAAGAAGAAGAAGAAGTTGATATGTTGGAGTGTGACCTTACAAGCGATGAGTATGCTATGATGGTCACCAATCCAAAGAAGTTTGCTAGGAGAAAATTTCCTGTCAATAAGAACCAAAACTGGTAGGGAAGTTACAGCTCTGAGAAGGTTAAGGATGAAGCGAAGATCACCTCTCAAAAGGATGAAGAAAAGAAGGAGAGCAAGCTTGCAGGAGACTTAGGATACGATTGCAATTACTGCCACTACAAGAACCACTTTGCCAAAGATTGCATGCTAAGGAAAATGGCTGAGAAAAGAAACAGAGAAGATGATGAGGCATACTATATGCGCAAGCTGGAAGAGTTCAAGAAAAAGAAAGCAACTAATAGTTTTATGAATGCTTTGATTTTACAGGAGAATGCGGATGAAGACGAGTTCGGGGGCGTCAAAGTTTGGTGAACCGACTCTAAACACGAAGAGGTGAGAAAGCCCACTCATGGAAAGGCTTATATGGCAAAGGAAGTAGGTTCGGATGGAAAGTGCTTGATTGTCACAACTAGTTCATCAACTGAAAGTGCAAGTGAGGAACAAAACCTAACTGAAAATAAATGTTTTGCAGCAAAGCCAGTTAGTGAGCAGATCAACGACTGTGATCGTTTGATCAAAAAGGTACAATCTATCCTAGGATCTCGTAATGTTCCAATAACAGAATATGAAGAAGAATTAAATGAATTAAAACTTAAATTTTCTAATCTAAGCGATAATCTCGTGCAAACTCGGTTAACAAATTCTAACCTAACTGACCAAATCAGGAGGGTGACAAAGAAGAGTGAGGAGAGAAGAATGTGGATATAGCTAAAGGAGCAGGAGTTAGTTAGGGCTAGGGATGAAAGTATTTAATTGCAAAGAGACAATCTAAAGTTTTTGAAACAAAGGAATGTTTTTTGTTTAATTGTTAAGCATTTATATACTAATATAGCTCAATTGCATTTAAGTTGTGAGATAGGAAAGAAAATTCATAAGATGATTTTGCCATTTCTTGAATTTAAGGAAGACGAGGTCATAGCAGAATGTGAATCATAAGTTTCATCAGAAGAAACATCCATGTCCTACAAAATTGGACTGGATAAAATTGAAACTTTCATTGATTCAAAGGAACACAAATGTATGCTAGAAGATATTTTAGATGAAAATGATAGGTTGAAAATTAAGTCAGACACTATTCACTCATTTGACCAATCCAATGCCAAATTAGCTTCTGATAATAAAATGGACTTAGAAAATACGTCTTAATTTGATGACAAAAGTGAGATGAGTGAGATATCTGTAGAAGACGTAGTTGATTGCTCTGAGTTTATGAAGAGCGAAACTAAGAAGGAGAAACCACTAATCTCAGAAAATTCAATTGAATTTGCTCGACTGGCAAAAGATAAGGAAAAGAAACTTAAAGAAAAGGCTATGGTTTATCAAAAAGTTTAGACTATGCCAAATCAGGTTTATGTAGTTACAGGGGTCACTCCTAAGCAGACGTTAGAATTAAGAATCATGGTCGAAAATGATAATGTTGAAGGATGTGATGACTACTTCTGGTCAGCTCCTATTGATAATGCAGATGAAACTATAGGCTTGTCTGAGCAGACTTCTTGGAGGGTTAAAGGAAGATATGTTGCTGAACCCATAAATAAACCTTCGACTTTTGACAAACCAAGCACAAGTGGAACCAAAGAAATCCCTGAAGAACCAAAGGAAGAACAGAAAGTTCTAGTCAAAACAACCGAAACTCAAAAGGAGAAGCCAAAGGTCAGCCTCAACATCCACAAATCACAAAAGGAGCTAGCTGAACAGAAACGCCTATGAAATCAAAGATATGCAAAGAATCTGAATAAGCGAAAAAGTTACTGGCAATCTCAAAATCCAAATCATGTCCCTTCTAAGAGAGCATCATCGGATAAAGGAAAGGAAAATTTCAGTCCAAGTTCCTACTATTCCAAGTCTCAGAACCGAAAGTCAACTTTCGGTCCACAACCCAGTTTCGGTCCCAAACCCAGTTTTGGTCCCAAACCTAGTTTCGGTCCATCCAAGTCCCAAAGCAAGGCAAATTCTTTGAAGGACATCAAAGGAAAGGGAAAGCTAACTTCAGATTCTAAGTTCCACAATAAGAAACCATCAGCTAACCCTAGATCTCAAAAGAAAAACCAAATGCCAATACCATCTAACAAACCAACCAATGCACTTAAGTTTAAACAAGATAAAACTAAAATCAAAGTGTATACAATTAAAATAAAAGATCAAACTACTCTAGTAAAAAGAACATATTTGGTTGATATTTCCACTACAATTCTGTTTTCTGTGAAAAACTCACAAGGACCCAAGCGACTTTGGGTGCCTAAATCTGCTTCAATGTGCAGGTAATAAGTGACGAGTAGTTCGATGAGGAATAGTATATAGATAGTGGCTGCTCGCGTCACATGACAGGAAGGAAGGAAGAGCTAAAGGAGTTTCGGTCCCTGAAAGATGGTGGGTGTGTGAAATATGGAAATAACTCCTATGGCACAATCAAGGGATACAGTATGATAACAAATGGAGATTTCTTGATTCGAAAAGTGGCATATGTGGAAGGATCGCAACATAACCTCATTAGTGTGTCACAATTAGTTGTGGGCATAGGTCTAAAAGTATCATTTGACGATGAGGGCTCTGAGATAATTGAGAAACAGTCTAAGAAGGTTCTGTTGAAATCTGAACGTAAGGGAGAGATTGTAACGCTTGTGTTTCTGAGCTTGCCATCAATGTTGATATAATAGTCTAGGTTAACCTTTGTAACCCGTTTTGAAATAATAAAAGTGTATTATTTGAGTATTATGTGATTTGTGCTTAATTGTGTGTCTTAATGTAACTGAGAATAAAAATAAGCGTCAAAATGAAATGTTAGATAAGCTCGATATCTATGGATAATGTTGTAGTAGTTGAAATGAGGTTTCCGAATATATAAAGAATGCCGAAATCCGAGTTATAACGAAGAAGTTATGACCTGTCGAAGTTTCGCGACAGAACCGGCAACGCTGAATGACGTAAAAAGTGAAATTTACGTTAGAGAGATATTTAGCCTTAGTGATCTACACGAAAGTCGTAGAGTTCGTTAAACCGAGAGCGTGCATAAAAAGAACGCCCAAATCTGACTTCGTATGAGGAAGTTATGATTTTTCTAAGTTTCGACTTAGCAGTATGCAGCCGGAATACTCGATTCGAGATCGAGTGATTGTTGGTTGAAACAATCTAAACGAGAATCGAAGATGTCGTTAATAGTAGTAAAGCAATAAGAAGATAGACGAAAACGGACGTCGGATGAAGAAGTTATGAATTTATAACGGAGTTTTCTTGTCCCGACCTACTAAAAATAAATAATCAAAATAAAATTCAAAATTAGCCGACGGAGTCTAAACGAAAGTTGCAGAGCGTAGTCTCACCTACGCGTGGATATAAAGAACGTCGAAAACGGAGTTCGTATTAAGAAGATACGAATTTTTGAAGTTTATTAAATAATTAAAATTAAAATTTAATTATAAAATTCCGATATTATCCGAAGGAAGGGGGGAGTCATTGATCCGATCCGAACTACGCCCAGCGTAGTTGAGTACGCTCAGCGTACCCCGATGCATGCACCGCCTCGAACTCGAGTGATCTGATGACGCATGCAATGACGAACCGAGGCGTACGCCCCGCGTAAAGTTGTACGCCCAGCGTACTGCGAGGCCTCAGCCTCTTATAAAAGGGTTGCGAGGGCAGCCGACTCCATTTGCCAAATTCTCTTCTTTTTTCCCGTTTTGCCTCGTTTTGCGTGCCAGAAGTATCCCGAAGCCCCGGTATCAATCCCGAGCCCTGAAGCAAGTTCCGAAGCCCCGAAGATCCCGAGAAGTGCAATTCCCGAGCCGAAGCTCTGCTCGCGAGAAGCCCGGTTTTTGTGAAGATCTTCCAGATCTACTGAAGAATACTACTTCTGCAAGTCGTAGTGCTGTCCGATCATCTTCTGATCAAGTAAGTGTGTTGTTACCTTCTTCTAACACATAATTATGAAGTATTCTATACGAAATACGTGTTAGGTGTATATTTTGTTGTTATATGCGTGAATGTATATTCACTTTCTTCGATCTCATAGATCTGATTTATTCTCTATGAAATACGTGTTATATGGGTGTGCCTCATCTGTTTTGTGGAATATGTATTGATTGAACATGCTATATAGGTTTTAAACTATGTATAAAAATATATTTTTTTATCTACTAATATGTTGGGTAGAACATGGGTAGATAGTTGATGTGTGATAAACAGATGAGAGGCCTCGATGTTGTTGTTGTTGATCTAGTTATTCAGTGGAGTATTGGATAATGACCATGGACTCTTTCTAGACAGTCGTGTGGAACGCTAGCAGGTTCATAACCTGTAGGTGTTGTGAACGATGTGTTCACCGGTGTACTCTATCCCCATCATGGTTGCCTTTAGGATATCTATTGTTGAGGAAACCCTTAGCAGTAATGTTCATCCCGATGAAAATCCTAGATTAGGTCCCTTGAGATAGATGTTGTTTTAGGGACGTACAGTGAGGATAATGGGAATGGGTAATCGGGTTATTGTTGGTTGGTGAAATTAAATATAATTTATTTATTGTGGGTTGAAAACCCTATATGCTCACCAGGTTCCCAAGCCTGACCCACTCAGTTTTATTTATATTACAGGAAGTGGCGCAAGGGCATAAGATGGATGAATCATTGAGTTGTTTTGTTTACAAGTTTGTATATGTATATATTTGTTGAATGACTTGTAATGTTATCGTTTATGCTTTATGGTCTGTATCGGAACATGACATCCCGAGTTTTGATTATATAATGAAAATGCATCTCTTGATGAAATGCTTTGATGAATATTATTTTATCATAATTTGTTTTGGTAACAAATTCCGCAACTTTTTTAAATTAAAAGGATTTACTCTGAAATTATTTTAAAAAGCATAAATGAAATTGGTCTTTTCTGGCCGAGATTTTGGGGATGTCACAGTTGGTATCAGAGCATTAGTTTAAGCGAACTGGGAATTTGTAGGATTTCTAGACTTAAATTTAGAATGCTAAGTGAAGGTTGTTAGATGTGTGCCTGTTATATTTCAGACACGAGCACTAGTTTATTTTAGGAAAGTTCCCTAAATTGCTTTTATGTGATAAATGTTCTATGTTGCCATATATGATATTATTTGTTCGGATCTATGGTCTGTTGTCGACCGGATCTGGAAAACTTATGTGTGTTGGATTCTAAGCGTACGTCTACGGTATTAGAACTAACATGTAAACGTTTCGGAGTAATAAGGATGATTTGAATGTTTATCGTGATTGAGGATCTAATTTCACCTTATTTGGTGTGTAGATCAAAAATGGTGAGAACAAGGAGTGGCGTTGGAAACGCGGATGAAAACAGGAATCAACTGCCAGTGATTGAGCAAATACCTATTGTAGCAGCAACACCAGAACCAATAACAATGGCTGGGGTGCAAGCCATGATTCGGGCTATGTTAGCCGAACAAAGAGATGAAATGTGACAGATGTTGCATGATAAAAGGGACGAACCTATCATACCTATTCAGGAACCCGAATTGATTCCCGAGCAATCGGAGGAAGGGAACAATAGTCGCATGGTGAGTCTAGTTATGACTCAAGGAGAACAAAGGAACGACCCGGAAAGGAGAAAAAAAAAGGACGAGCAAATGTACAAGAACTTCTTGGGCGCCAAGCCACCAAGTCTTTCTGAAGCCCAAAGCCTGTTGAGATTATGGACTGGATCTCCGAAATGGAGATGGTATTTGAAACCATATTTAATTAGTTCATTTTGATCACTTAATTAATTATAAATTAATTCTTGATCAATACTAATTAAATAATGTGATTATATTAATATATTAGAACTTATAATATATTAATATAAATCATAAATATACTATTCTCAAAATACTATCCATATAAATTGTGCCGGTGAAGTGCAACCCAAATGGACCATGCCGGGTCGGGTTAAGTACATACCAAATATAGTTATGGACTTAGACATTAATCCAACAGTAATATCCATCTCTTTCACATCTTCAGGGTGGATTTGGTCGAGATCAGCGAATGAGAGTTGTGGAGAGAGCTCTCCGACAACAAAGGCATTGTAACAATTCACTAATCCAGTAGCTAGAGCCATATTTTCCTCCTTTTCACTTGTAGATGAACTTTGGGAACCAATTCTGTGAGATTGAACTGAAACACCTGTGGAAGAACCAACACTAGAACCGACTTGAGATATGTTTTGAGATTGAGGGACTTGAGTTTGTTGCATTTGAGGTAAGTTGTATGGTATGGCTTGATGGGTTGCATAAGGTTGAACTTGGGGAACATGAACTTGAGAATTTGGATGAGTGGTAAAGCTTGAGAAAGCAGTGTTGTTATTTTGAATTCCAAGATTAGCTGTAGAATACGAGTTGACATGGTTGATTTCTCTTTGTTTATCATCAAGATCGCAAGCTTTGATGATTTCCATTGTTTCGGCTAAGCTCAATCAGTTTAGGTCTTTCGTCTTTTTAATCACTGAGACATTCATGTCCCATGATTTTGGAAGAGAATTTAGTAGCTTTTTGTTGATTTCGGACCTAGTAACCATCACACCTACGGAGCTCATTTCAGTGGTTAGTGTGATAAATCTTTGCAGTTGATTTTCCAATGTTTCTCCCAATAAGTAATTGAACATGTTGAATTTTTGTCGGAGCATGTCTTGTCGGCTTTGCTTCATGTCTTCATTTCCTTCGTAGACTTATATGAGCACTTCCCACAATGCTTTTGTTGAAGTGTATTCACAAAATCCTTGTCCAATATCAGGAGACAATTCCATGGTGAGAGTAGTGAGTGCCTTTTCTTGTTCTTCAACTCTTTCAAAGTCATCATCAGTGTAGTTTTCAATTTATTTATCAATTACAGTGCCATCTTCTAGAGTGAATGTAATCCAAATCAGTCCTCTTAAAATATGTCTCCATATTTTGAAATCTTTCATCTTGATATATTTTTCAATTGGATATTTCCATTCAGGAAATCCTTCGGCTGACATCAATCTGGGAATACGAGTAGTGGTTCCCATAATTGCATCCAAATCCTGATGAGCAATCATGCTTTGAGATTCCATTTTGACAAGCTTAGGTGACTGTTACTGCACACACAAGGTTTTACTTAGCCGCACACACAATCACAACTGCAACAGGACACTCAACTTCAACCGCACACTCAACTTCAACCGTACACTCAACTTCAACCGCACACACAATAACAAAATAGTTGTAACCGCACACACTAACAACAAACAAGGCTTAACCGCACACCCTTAACAACATACTCAGCCGCACACTTTCAATCATCAAACAATTTTTTAGAATGCAACAGTACGCTCCACCGCACACACTTGGCAGCAAACCTTCAAACTATGGACCGCACACTTTCAAACAGTTGACTGCACACTCCAAAACATTGAACAACTCATGATTTTCTCAGATTTTTGATGAAACTTGACTTCAAACAATTTAAAATTAAAAAAAACAAACAGTAGTTGTTCGATCAATTTAAACAAATGTTCTTCAAAAGCTGTGGAATTTTGCAACCTCACACTCTAAAATACTTCAATTGATACCAAATTGGCTCTGATACCAATTGTTAGTTTGAATAATTATGGATCCAATTCAGTAATCAATGAAGTTAATTGCAATCAAAGTGAAATGTTGAAGGAGTAGAAGTAAGATCAAGCATGCACACATCTATTACTCATAAATGTCAAGTACACCTTGAGAAAGTACAATCACTGTAGTGTTCAGCCAAAAAAGTACAATCTGACACAAATTAGTTACTATATATAGTACCCCCACCAATACATGAGTGTGCAGCCATACACGTGTGTGCGGCCGCACACACTGTGTGAAACCGCACACACATGTATGGCTGCACACATACAAGTTCAAGACACTACACTGCTATACAACCACTGACACCCTAATTAGATCTATACAAAATTAATGCCTAGCTCAAACCACAAAGTTATGGACCTTTAATGGTTTATTAATATATTATAAGTTCTAATATATTAATTATATTATTTAATTAGTTTTGATCAAGAATTAATTTAGAATCAATTAAGTGATCAAAAGATAACTAATTAAATATATGGGTAGATTATGTAAATCTTCCATATCTTATATAGTGCGCTAAGAGGCTCCATGGATTATCAAGTTGGGTTCCACCCATAGGATGCTCCATGGAGTTAACCCATGGATCAAGAAATGACGAGTCATGTTACATTAGGGTTTACCTAATGGAACAAACTATATAAGCAATGTGTTTCTCACAAAAATCGGCTAAACTAACAAAAAGAAGAGGGCTTGGCCGATTTTGCAAGTGTTAGAGTTTGTCTCTCAAGTTTTTTCATTGCACTTGGTGTTGTGTGAAGCATTTGAGGCATCACACTTGAGGTGCTAGGCTCACAAGGTTTTAAGGAACACTTTCAACAACAAGGTATGTAGTTCTATCTTTCGTTCAAAGAAAAAGTGTTCCCCATGTATGCTAGAAAGGAACATAACCTTGGAAATCAACTTTGCATGATAATTAGACAAACATAGATCCAAGGTTATTAGGGTTGCATGTACACTTAGGATGTGTTAGAACGCTCAAAACCCTTGGATAAGGTGTCTAAGTCCATAACTATTTCTGGTATGTACTTGAATCGACCCGGCATGGTCCATTTGGGTTGCATGGCATCATGCAATTGAATAAACTAAATGAGAGAAATAACACTTATGGTTTATTAATATATTATAAGTTATAATATATTAATAATATTATTTAATTAGTTTTGATGAAGAATTAATTTAGAATTAATTAAGTGATCAAAAGATAACTAATTAAATATATGGGTAGATTATGTAAATGTTCCATATCTTATATAGTGGGCTAAGAGGCTCCATGGATTATCAAGTTGGGTTCCACCCATAGGATGCTCCATGGAGTTAACCCATGGATCAAGAAATGAAGAGTCATGTTACATTAGGGTTTACCTAATGCAACACACTATATAAGCAATGTGTTTCTCCCTAAAATCGGCTACACTAACAAAAAGAAGAGGAATTGGCCGATTTTGCAAGTGTTAGAGTTTTCTCTCAAGTTTGTTCATTGCATTTGGTGTTGTGTGAAGCATTTGAGGCATCACACTTGAGGTGCTAGGCTCATAAGGTTTTAAGGAACACTTTCAACAACAAGGTATGTAGTTCTATCTTTCGTTTAAAGAAAAAGTGTTCCCCGTGTATGCTAGATAGGAACATAACCTTGCAAATAAACTTTGCATGATAATTAGACAAACATATATCCAAGGTTATTAGGGTTGCATGTACACTTAGGATGTGTTAGAATTCTCAAAACCCTTTAGTGGTATTAGAGCCTAGGCTTGTTTGTTGATTATTTGTGCAAACTGCTTGAAAAAATCGATTTTCTGCTTTCTGCTCGTATGAACTCACCGAGTCCATGGGGGGACTCGACGAATCCATGACCAAATGCAAGTTACTCGTCGAGTTTCTTCTTACACTTGACTAGTAGAGGCCACAATTTTCAGAATTTCGACTTTAGTTGCTGGAAATGGACTAGAAACATTACCCTAAATTGTTTTGATACTTGAAAACATGTTTTAGATGGTGTAATGTTTATGCTAATCCAACAGTCTCCTTTATAGCTGGTACAACTCCAAGGTCTCCAATGAAGTTCTTCAGCCATATTGCCTCCTTTACTGCTTCGCTCGTTGCTATATACTCTGATTCACAAGTGGAATCAGCCACTGTCTCCTGCTTGGAACTCTTCCAAGTGATCGCTCCTCCGTTTAGGGTAAAGACCCAACCCGACTGAGAGCGGAAATTATCCCTATCAGGATGGAAGCCAACATCACTATACCCTACAACTCTCAAGTCATCACTCCCACCGAGGGTAAGAACCCAGTCCTTAGTCCTCCGCAGGTACTTGAGGATATTCTTTAGTACAGTCCAGTGTGCCTTGCGAGGGTTCCCCTGATACCTACTAACCATGCTCAAGGCAAAGGCTACATCAGGTCGAGTACGCGTCATAGCATACATGATCGATCCTACATCCGAAGCATAAGGCACTTGCCTCATTTCTGCTATCTCAGCCTCAGTACTAGGGCTTTGTGTCTTACTCAATCTGGCATTACTCTGGATAGGTAGATCTCCTTTCTTGGAGTTTTGCATGCTGAATCTCTTTAGCATCTTGTCCAAATAGGTACTTTGACTAAGTCCAATTAGTCTTTTACTCCGGTTTCTCAAAATCCTTATCCCTAGAATATAGGCAGCTTCTCCTAGGTCCTTCATAGAGAAACACTTCCCAAGCCAGGACTTGACTTCCTGTAGAGTTGGGATGTCATTTCCTATGAGTAGTATGTCATCCACATAGAATACCAAAAAGCTAACTATACTCCCACTAGCCTTGACATACACACAAGATTCATCTGCACTCCTAGAAAAGCCAAATTCCTTGACTTTCTCATCAAAGCAAAGATTCCATCTGCGAGGTGCTTGCTTTAATCCATAAATGGATTTCTCAAGGTTAGACGCTCTATTAGGGTACTCTGTGCTGACAAAAGCATCTGGCTGACTCATGTAAACATCTCCAGTCAACTTTCCATTAAGGAAAGAGGTTTTGACATCCATTTGCTATATTTCATAGTCATGAAATGCAGCTATGGCTAACATAACCCTAATAGACTTAATCTTGGCTACTGGAGAAAATGTCTCATCATAATCCAATTCTGGAGTTTGAGAGAAGCCCTTTGCAACCAGTCGTGACTTATAAGTGTGTACATTACCATCCATGTCGGTCTTCTTCTTTAAGATCCATTTGTACCCTACAGTCTTACGACCTGGTACATTCTCAACCAAGTTCCAAACTTGATTGTCATACATGGATTGTATCTCGCTATCCATTGCCTCTTTCCATTTAGCAGACTCGGGGCCTGCCATGGTTTCCGCATAACTGTTAGGTTCATCCAGGCCTACTGGTGTCTCATCACTAATAAGTGTATCACCTTCTACAGTAATATGGAACCCATAGTAATGCTCAGGTGCATTCCTAACTCTTGTGGATCGCCTCAGAGGTACAGACTCGTCGATTGGTTAAACAGAAGCTTCCTCCTCAAGTTGAGGGCTAGGGTTTAAAGTTCCTTCACCACTTGACTCTTGAATTTCTTCAAGGTCAATTTGCCTCCCACTGTCTCCTTGGCTTATAAATTCTCTCTCATGAAAGACTCCTCTTCTTGCTACAAAGACCACATTATCACTAGGTCTGTAGAAGAGGTAACCAAAGGATTTCTGTGGGTAGCCGATGAAAATACACCTCTCGCTTCGGGGTTCAAGCTTATCATGAGTCTCACATCTCACGAAAGCCTCACAACCCCAAATCTTGATGTGGTTTAGTTTGGGTACTTTACCAGTCCACATCTCGTGAGGAGTTTTGACAACTTTCTTTGTAGGGACTAGATTAAGGATATGGGCGGCAGTCTCTAAGGAATACCCCCAGAATGAGATTGGTAGTGAAGCTCGACTCATCATGGAACGAACCATATCCAACAAGGTTCGATTATGCCTCTCAGCCACACCATTCAACTGCGGTGTCCTGGGAGGTGTCAATTGTAAGACAATCCCACATTCCCTAAGGTAGTCGAGGAACTCTAAACTAAGATACTCACCACCTCGATCGGATCAAAGCATCTTAATGTTCCTGCCCAATTGATTCTCGACTTCTTGTTTAAATTCCTTAAACCTTTCGAAAGTCTCTGACTTATGCTTGATTAAGTAGACATATCCATATCTACTGTAATCATCAGTAAAGGTCAAATAATAACGATTAGCATCCCTTGTGGCATGTTTTAAGGGGCCACACACATCCGTCTGTACAAGATCCAACAAACCTTTACCCCTCTCACAAGAACCTGTGAAGGGTGACTTTGTTATTTTTCCAAGTAAGCATGATTCGCAACTATCATCTGACTTTAGGTCAAATGACTCCAAGACTCCATCCTTTTGGAGTTGGCCTATGTGATTCTTGCTTATATGTCCAGGACGACAATGCCATAATGATGCTTTATCCAAGTTATTATTATTAACATAATCAATACACAATACATTATTTCCTAAGTTGTCAACCACAGATACAGTTTCATACACACCATCTCAAGGTAATCCTTTAAAATAATGAACATTATAAAAGAAAGCATTAATCGAACCAACTTCGTTATCAAATGAAAAGGTGAAACCTTGTTTATACAATGCATGAAGGGAAATAATATTTCTAGCCATTTCTGGCGAATAACAACATTTATTCAAATCTAAACTAAACCCACTACTTAGCGACAAAGTATAAACTCCAATCTTGGTGACAGGTGAAGCTTTCATGTTTCCCATGATCAAGTTTATTCTTCCTTGCTCCACATTCTCACTTCTTCTTAGTCCCTGCACATCAGAACATATATGAATACCACAACCAGTATCAAGGACCAATGAGTTAGAATGGGGTGAGTTATTAGATAAGATAGTGTAAATTCCTGCATGGTTGGGTTTGACTTTCCCACCCTTCACATCTTGCTGGTACTTTGGAGAGTTTCGCTTCCAATGTGCCTTTTCATGGAAATAGAAGCATTCAGCCTCTTTTGGGTCAGAAGAAGGAGTGATGAAACCTTTCTTGGTTCCACTTGAAGAAGAGCCATCAAGGGTCCTAGCCTTGGTATCCTTCAAAGAACTGTTTCTCTTCATTGCTCGTCCTTTCCCGATTTCCAAGACAGGGGTGGAGTTGGTAGGAGTAGGAGTAGTTACAACCGTCTTACCCTTAAGACTACTTTCGCGGTTTTTAAGAGTCCTTGAAGTTTGCTGAGGGTGACCTCTTCCTTGTTCATGTGATATGTCATACGGAATTGATCATAGCACGATGGTAAGGAGTGCAAAATGACCTCTATTGCAAGCTCCTCGGGGAAGTTCACATTGACCTTCAGCAAACGGTCCACAAATTGTTTTCTACATGTGGCCCGTGATGGTTCTCCATCCTTCATTCGAGTTGTTATCATGGAGGAGAAGATTTCATACCTCTCTTGTCTTGCAATTTGATGGTTTATTTCCATCAAATCTTGGTGCATTTCAAAAGGGTAGAAGTCCTCATAGGACTTTTGGAGGTCGGCTGTCATAGTAGCCATCATGATGCATGCCACCTTGGTGGCATCCCTTTCATGTGCCCTAAAGTCAGCGATCTCTTGAGGAGTAGCAACTGTCTCATTAATCTCCTTAAGCTCCTTATCAAGGACATATTCTTTGTCCTCGTAGCGGGTAATCATTCGGATGTTTCTGATCCATTCATTAAAGTTGGACCCATCAAAAGTGACTTTCCCACACAAGTTCATTAGAGAAAAGGAGCCATTAGGATTAGAGCCAGCAGTGTTTGCAGACATCTGAAAGGAAGAAAAGTTTAGTTTAGATATAGAGACAATCCTTAATAATGTTGGATTAATGTCTAAGTCCATAATTATAATTGGTAAGATTTGACATGACTCGACATGGTCCATTTGGGTTGCATGGCATCATGCATTTGGATAGACTATAATGAGAGAAATAACACTTAAGGTTGGTTAATATATTATAAGTTCTAATATATTAATAAGATTATTTAATTAGTATTGATCAAGAATTAATCTAGAATTAATTAAGTGATCAAAAGAAGACTAATTAAATATATGGGTTAATTATGTAAATCATCCATACTTGTATAGTGGGCTAATGCTCCATGGATTAACAAGTTGGGATAAAACCCATATGATGCTACAAAGGATGCTCCATGGTGTATTTGAACCCATGGATCCAAGGAAATGGAAAGCCATGACAATTAGGGTTTACCCTAACTGTAACACTATATAAAGATCATACTATTGGAAAAAAATTGGCCACTATGTAAGATAGAGAAGGGCTAGCCGATTTTAGAAGTGTTCAAGTTTCTCTCAAGTTATTCCAAGTGCATTTGGTGTTGTGTGAACCATTTGAGGTGTCACTGTAACATCCCGAAATATCAAGAGTAAGAGTTGAAGGGCTAAAGGAGTAAATTGGGAAAGAGCGACTCGGCGAGTCCATGGGTAGACTCGGCGAGTAGAGTCGCGACTTGGTCGCAAGTTAAGTGGCCGACTCGGCGAGTCAGTAAGGTCGACTCGGCGAGTAGGCGCTGAGTGTAGAAAACCCTAATTCTCGGGGTTGAGCCCTATATAAAGAACATAACATTCATTCCCCCAGCCTCTTTACTCATCCTCAAGTCCAGAAACCCTAACCTTCGTGTGTGAGTGGGTCAAGTTGCATTTGGAAGCTTGGAGAAGCAATTGTTAAGGAAATCTTGAAGGGTAGGAGGCTTAGAGCAAGGGACTTTGCTTGGATTCGAGTTTCATTACTATTGGGGCGTTCTTTTGAGGTATTATCTCGTTCTTGGGCTGTTACTCATATAGATTCATCATTTTGGGGTTGATGGGAGCTCATCTTGGTATGTTTTGGAGTTTGGAGGTTAGATCTGAGGTTGCTACCTCAGATCTGGAGTGGTGATGGTCCAAATATGCATAAAGTCCCTGTGTTTGAGTGTTTAGTGAAGCCATCATGTCCCAAACCCTAGCCCTAAAGTGTAAAAGGCCTAGATCTCTTTAGATTCACATAAATTTTGCCACTTTACGTGATGGATGGGTTGTAGGAGGCTAGATCTATGTTTTGGATCAATTGCATGGCCTGGAATGCTTCTGTATGGATTCAGACCGATGGTACTCGGCGAGTCACATGGGTAGACTCGACGAGTTGCTTCAAGATGAGCTGGAACTCGGCGAGTTGGATGAAGATGGCCTGGAACTCGACGAGTTGGAAGAACAACTCGGCGAGTAGGTTGAAGATAGCCTTAGACTCGACGAGTCTGTTCTTGGACTCGGCGAGTCTTGTCGAAGAGTCCCAATCTTTTCTGGTTGAGCCGTGAATCGATGAGTCAAGGGGATGACTCAGTGAGTTGTATGTGAGTGGGCTCATAGTTGTTGAACTCGGCGAGTCTCGGGGTGACTCGGTGAGTTGAGTCGCGGATTGGGGAAGTTCGAAGCATGGGGACTCGGCGAGTCATTGGGTTGACTCGGCGAGTAGAGTCAGTCAGGGGTTGACTTTGACCTTGTCTGTGACCAAGGGTTGACCAGTGTTTTCTAGGGGCGTTTTGGTAATTGATGGATATTGTTTTGAGTTCAGTGCCTTGGTGGTTGTCCAGTGGTGGAGATCGTATCAGTGATCGGAGCAGCTTGGGTTATCTGTTCAGTCAGCAGTTTCGAGGTGAGTTATCCTCACTATATCAACAGGGTCTAAGGCACCAAGGCCGGCCCTTATCGGATTGAGATCCGGGTAGTTGTTGTTATGTTATTGCTTTGATATGTTGCATCCTGGTAGCTAGGATGGTATATGTTAGAGACCTGATTGAGATCGGTATCCTGAGAGATATGGTGATGCTATGCTAGTGACCTGTTAGGTCGGTATCCTGGTTAGGATGATGATATGTTATGTGATCTGTTTGATCTGCTTGTTGACTGTGAATTGCTATATGATTGTATGTATATGTGCACATGGTTGTATGGACTGGAGTTGGGTTGAGGCGGGTCCTGCTTTGTGCTGTAGGCCAAGATACCCAGGGCGGACCAGTTGTCCCGAAGGCCCAACGAGCGGTCCGGATAGGTTGTAGGCCCCAAGAGGGCGGATCAGACGTGCCGAGGCTCGGAGAGTGGACCAGGCCGACTGAAGGCCCGGTGCGGGCGGACCAGTCATATTGTAGACTCAGAGAGTGGACCAGGTGGATTGAAGGCCCGGTGCGGGCGGACCAATCACACTGCAGACTCGATGTATGTGGTTAGATTCGGAGAGTGGACCAGGTGGATTGAAGGCCCGGTGCGGGCGGACCAATCACACTGTAGACTCAGGGTATATAGCTAGACTCGGAGGGTGGACCAGGTGGACTGTTGGCCGGTGCGGCAGACTAGTCCCACAGTAGACCCGAAGTGCATGGGTGTTCTGTGATCGGATATGTTATGGCATGTTATGCGTGTATGGTATAAGTGGTTGGTATTTTGGGGATATCTCACTAAGCTTTCAGGCTTACAGTTGTGGTTTTATGTTTTCAGGTTCTTCAGGAGACCGTGGCAAGGCAAAGGCGTGATCGTACCGCTCCTCGTGTTTATGTTGTGATGAGATTCTGGGAATACTTAAAATAAATTGTAATGAAAACCTTTTTGTAATGACTTTAATGGAATCGAGTTGTTTTTGAAAATTTTAAATTGGTTGAAATTTTTGGTCGTTACAGTCACACTTGGGGCACTAGGCACTCAAGCTTCATGAGGACATTCTACACCAAAGAGGTGTGTATTCTATCTTGTTATATTCATTGTTTTATATTCTAGATTAGGATAATACCTTGGATGTTCATATTTGCATGTATAATAGAGAAAACATAGATCCAAGGTATTTAGGGTTGCATGTACACTTAGGAGTGTTAGAATGCTCAAAATCCAACAGTGGTATCAGAGCCTAGGCTTGTTTTCTTGTTATACTTGCAAAAGTAGCTGAAAAATCGAGTTTTAATGTTGTCTGCCCAGCAGACTCACCGAGTCCATGAATAGACTCGTCGAGTCCAAGGCAAAATGCATCCAACTCGCTGAGTTGGAGCCCCAGACAGCATAAATTCGACTTTTTTGGTTGGAATTGGACTAGGAACATTACCCTAAGCTATTTTTGGACTTATAAACTTATTTTTAATGTGGTAATGTTCATACTAATCCAATTTCAAAGATAATTGTCAATAGATTCATGTTTTGTATTAGTTTAAGTGTTATGTTAGTTACATGAAAAAGTTTGATTCCAATTATCATGTTCATATGAGTTGTTTAGATTAATAGAAAAGTTGTGTGAAATAGTTGTTTTCAATCCATTTTAATCTAAGAGTTGATTCCAAAGTTTGTTTTTGTAACTTGTCCTCAAGTTATATGAAAAGTCACATTTAAGAATCATAAAACTCATAAAAGTTGGCAAAGGTTACAAAATGAAGAGTCTAGTTCTAATTAAATGGTTTTATGACTCCATAACTTGTCCTCAAGTTATGGAGGTTCAAGAGTCTCTTCATTAAATAATAAATAAATAAGTGTAACCTTAATTAGTTCCATAAGTTACAAAATAAAGAAAAGTTACATTCTTTTTAGTTTAAAGTCTTCCATAACTTGTCCTCATGTTATGGAACTTGAAGAGTCTTTTAATTAAAACTACTTTAAACTCATAAGTTATGGAATTAATTAGTTTTGACTAGTTTCAAAACTTGCCCTCAAGTTTTGGAATTTGAAAAGTTTTCTCTTATGAATACTTTAATTCCAAGTTAGCCCTTAGAATTTTAAATGTTAAAATTCAACCCTTATACTTTATAATATTATAAGTTAATAATATATATATATATATATATATGTATATATATGTGTGTGTGTGTGTGTGTGTGTATAAGAGTAAAAGTCAGTCTTACCGTTAGTAGGCCTCATTCACGAAGCCAGTCTATAAGGGGGGTATAAGGTTACTGCCTATAAAATGGCAGTTTAATGGGTGTCCACTCTCACTCACCGCTTCCTTGATTGGTGGAGGGTCGTTAGCCGAACGGGTAGGACAAAGACTATAAATTCTCCCTTCATTAAAAGTATTAATGATAAATACTAAGTAACTAAACACTTATAATTCCCAATCTTAGTTACTTAGGAAAATATGAATAGGTGCTAACCCATGAAATTACACTTTGCACTTTGCTTAAGTCGGTTGGTGGAGCGTGTGCGGTTTACCGGCACACTGGCTTGATTTAACAACGTAGGCAAAGAGTTTCTTAAAGTTTAATCATGTCACACCCCAAAACCACGAACGGTAGAAACGTTCAGGGATGGAAGACGTCATGTACAATATCACAACAGTGTAAAATAGTAAACAAGAAACAACATCATCCATTGCATTATAAGTAAAGTTTTAATACATGTGTTCTTTCATTGTAATAAGACACCAAAAATATATAATGAAAATAAAAGACAAGACTTGTCTGCTCCGTCTTCTCAAAACCTGGCCACCGTACCTGTCTACTGATGACCTGAGAATACAAGTTATTTTGAAAGAGAGTATCAGCTTTAAAGCTGGTGAATTCATAAGTATTTAAGTGTCATTTTCTTGCTTTGAAAAGCTGTTTTAAAAGTCATGTAAACCTTTAAATGAAAATGTTGATATAAGTATGAAAAGCCCTAGAAAATCCCTTATTTTCTATCAGTATGTAAAGTAGTCTTCAACCAAGACCCGAATGTTTTTTAAGTAAAATGATATTTTTTCCTTTTATTGACTAGTACTAAAGTACTTAGTCTAACTCATCGTTTATGTGAAAGTATCACAAAATAAAGAAAACAGGAAAATATACTCGTGTAAGTGTTGTCACTGGGTACTAGGACTAACACAACATCGCAATAAGCGAAATAGATAACCTAATGAACATCCGAAGATTGTCCAGAAAAAGTATTAATGTAAGTGTTATCACTGGGTACTGGGAGTAACACAACATCGCAATAAGCGAAATGTATAACCTAATGAACATCCAAAGATTGTCCACTTGTCCTCTGTAGCAGCAGCAGGTGGGTGGAGGGGTTAGCCCCTGATATCGATCTACCTAATATAAATAGTAACCTTAGAACTCCGTAGATGGTCATCGACCACTGGTGCTAATCAGTGGGGTTCGGAATGGTTAGTCCCGCCGAGATATCCCATTGAACCGGGATAGGAAAGATAATTTACACAGAAAGTACTAATAAATCATCCTCGTAGTTCTAAGTACATGTATCCAGGTAAGTGAATACAGGATAATGCACCTATGTAACAGTGTTCATGTATGGTAAGTATATGTAAGCATATTCATGTATTAGATAAGCATATGTATATGTACTCATGTATCAGGTAATGTACCGGTATAATGTTAGGTGCATTTTATGTACCCATTTTGTAGCTTTATTCCATAAAAGTGCATAGCATTTAGGTTTAAACTCATGCATTTTGCATATTTTTTGGGATTTTTCATGAGGCAATTTCATTCACATACTTTTGTGATATTTCAAGGACTTTGGAGGTAGGATATTGTTGGAGGAGGTAAATAAGAGTTGTAGACAAAATTTCGGGACTTGCGGAGCATCGAGGAGCAAGATATCACAAAAAATGAAGATTTTGGCTTTACAGAGATTTACACGGCCGTGTAAATGCAAGCCTTGCGTTTACGCGGGCCGTGTAAACGTAGATTTCTGCGCAATATATTTTTGCATTTACACGGGCCGTGTAAATGACAGTGTTAATTTACGCGGGCCGTGTAAACATAAACGTGGGTTTAAAGCAGTTTTCACCATTCTTAAAGGGGGGAACCGATTTTTTCTTGAGGGGGTCGACTTTTGGAGTGGAGAAGGCGAATTTCTTGAGGATTTTGAAGTTGATTAACACTTGAGAACATTTGATTTCATTTTGTAAGAACTTTAATTTCATTTTCTAGATTTGTGATCTTGTTCTAGTCATGAGTGGCTAGAACCCTATCTTGACTTCTAGTTGTGATTTCAATCATATGACTTGATGTTTGCTTTCAATTTTCTATCTAGTGAATTTGATTTTGTCTCAATCGAATGTTTGATTCTAATTGTGATTCTTATTGGCCATTTGAATTAGGGTTAGATCATTCAAGTTATCTAATTGCAAAATTCGTAATTGTTTTGTAAATTAGACTAGGTAACAAGCACTAATCTGATTTCTATTGAATGAAATTAGTGTAAATCTTTTCACACATTCTTACGCTCCCGAGCTTGTGAGGAGTATTGAGTGTTGTTAGGAACATTCACATAAAGATTAAAGCAACCTTTCAATCCAATTCTAAGAGCTTGTTTAGATTAGGTTAGTAAGGTTAGGATTAATCAAAGAGCTTGTTTTGGTTAATTATTGTGGTGAATGGGAAGTGTTAGAGCTTGTTAACACTTTCAAGTACCAACTTAGATAGAATTAAACAAATATCTTGTCATCCATGGAATCACATTGCTAATTTGTCTTGCATAGAGTTGGAGTTCTCACAAATCCTGAATTTGTTTCATTTAATTGATCATTTACTTATTGCTTTATTCTTTTGTTTAAATCATTGCATACCAACCCCCCCATTTATGTGACCCTTATTGTACCTTCCGCAAAAAGGTATAAACATTTGTTCCGTGTCTCTGTGGATCGACCCTACTTACGTTGCATTACATTTCTAGTACAAAGTAGTAGTGTTTAAGGAGTCATTAGTACCCTTTATTTGTTGGGTTTGACACGCCCAAACAAATTGGCGCCGTTGCCGGGGACACGGTGTTACTAATTGTTTATGGCTAGATTTTTGTGAGCAGGTGCTTTCAAAAAAAAAAAGTCAGGTAGAAGATAAGTTTTCAATTGAAGGAAGTGGTGAGAAGGTTAATGTGTTGTAAAGGCCCACCTACTTAAAACAAAGCACATTTAGGGGCCAAGTCGAGCCAACGACTTAAAACAAGGGCAGCTAACCGGGAGGCAACCCGGGGTTATTTTTGTCCTTCCTTTAAAACTTTTTAGTGTTTGGTAATTTTTTTTAATGTCCCAAATGGTTTTAACTTATTTTTTATGCCTAGAAAATGAATCTCCGGCTCCAAAAATACTTCACGGGTAGCTTGAGGAGGATGAAGAGGAGGTTCACACCACAATTGCGAGGCTCCATGAACGATTCGGTAAATTCTTTTCATATCTTTAATCGTTCATATTTTACTTAAAATTCAATTGGTGTGCATTTGTAACTGTTTTGAACTCATTCTCAACCCAACTACCATCCTCTACCATCCTACTCTCAATAGGCCGACTATACCTCTCTCCAAGCATCGAGGACGATGCTTATTTTAAGCTTGGGGAGGGGCATCCATCCATGCATAAATCCCGTTGCATGTAGTTTTGTACATATTGCATTAATTTTCATTTCATTTTCTTTTTCATTTTTTTTTCTGCATGGAACATTTTTCAAAAACCAAAAAGATTTTCTTTCTATTCTAATTTTTATTATTTTCTTTGCAATTTGTTTGCATCTAAATTTCTGCATTGCATTCATTGCATAAAAAAAGATCCAATCCTAAGCAACTGAATCTTTTCAAAACAGTTGAGCTGGTAAATGAGTCATGTGCCTTGAAATTGGCTTGCTCTTTTTATTGAAAAATCTAAAAGCAAGTTAATCACACACGAACATACCTCCCGAAGCTACTTGTGCAAAACAGAAAATGAGAAGATTGTCAACATTGGAGCATAACAACATGTATGAGTCGATTCTTTGGGACATATGATCGGTCTTATGAGTAGTAATGCTCAACTGAACTTAAAATGCGAAATTCATAAATTCATAAAAAGAATATAAAATCTCAATGTCCTGAGCTTTCCAACGCTCTAAAAAGTCCTTTCTACTCATTCCTTTTTATATACCCTGCTTGGGGACATAGTTTCCAACTATACCTACGGGTCTTTGCATGCTAACTTTAGTCCCCCGAAAAATGTCTAGAAGCCCTTCACGGTAATAGACCGTGAGATGTCCCACAAAAGAAAAGTCAAGGACGATAATATAAAGAAATAGGGCAAACAAATAAATTAACTGCAGTGTTATGTATTATCTTAGTTAGTGAATATGTCTTAATAATAAAAATAATAAAATAAAATATAAAAAATACAAAAAAAAAAACAAAAAATGTTATTAAGTTAATCTGTGACCTTTGGAACTCGAATAAGTAAACTCCGAGGGGTGTTCTACACCTAATCGCCTAAAGCAAAATTGTTTGGGACTGATTGGGTTGAAATTTCGCTACACGGGTTCCATAGAAAGTCATGAACTTAATAACCAAATAAAGCTAATTTGTGGCCTTTGAGGTTCGGGCAAGTAAACCCGAGGGATCCTTTTAAATCTAGCACACTAAGGTCATTTGATCTGGATGTGTTGGTTGAAAGCCCATTACACGGATTTCAAAGAAAGCCATGAGCTTTGTTTGTAGGAAAATGTAATTAGGAAGTTTGTGTATATTTGTGTTTATAGTTTTATTGAATAATATATTTAGGAAAAATGATTGGCTGCCAAAAGATTCCTTTGGACTTGGATTTGAACTTATGACATTGGGACTGAATGTTAATTACTATGACTGGAGTAAGTGGTTTGAAGTTTGTAACCAATCTGGGTAAATTTTAGGGAATTTTTAGAAGATATTTTTTAGAAAAAGACTGTTGTTAATCAACAAATAGCTGGAGTCGGTCATTGTTATATTTTGTGAAACAAAGATGATTGAGCATGTTTTGTCACATAAAATTTCATGAGAGTAAGACCATAATTTGTTCCATGATTTAACTTCATGCTATTAAGAGGAAACAAGTGTTGTGATCTTTGATTCTGTTGAGTTGCATTAGGGAGTGGCCAAAAGTCTTGTTTTTGCTGTTATATAATATTTTGAGACTTATGCCAAGTTGACTCAAGGCACGACATGTACATTCTCAACTATGCTACAAAAATGAGGTTAATTGGGTTGGATCCTTTACATATTTGTTTTGGTTATTGCATTAAGTTTCAAAAGTTTTGAATTTCATTTTCTTTTCTTCTCTTTTATTTTATTTTCTCCGGTTTAAATTTGTCTTGTTCTTTCTTGAGGACAAGAAAGGTTCAAGCTTGGGGAGATTTGTTAGGTGCATTTTATGTACCCATTTTGTAGCTTTATTCCATAAAAGTGCATAGCATTTAGGTTTAAACTCATGCGTTTTGCATATATTTCGGGATTTTTCATGAGGCAATTTCATTCACATACTTTTGTGATATTTCAAGGACTTTTGGAGGTAGGATATTGTTGGAGGAGGTAAATAAGAGTTGTAGACAAAATTTCAGGACTTGCGGAGCACCGAGGAGCAAGATATAAAAAAAATGAAGATTTTGGCTTTACAGAGATTTACACGGCCGTATAAATGCAAGCCTTGTGTTTACGCGGGCCGTGTAAACGTAGATTTCTGCGCAATATATTTTTGCATTTACACGGGCCGTGTAAATGACAGTGTTAATTTACGCGGGCCGTGTAAACGTAAACATGGGTTTTAAAGCAGTTTTTCACCATTCTTAAAGGGGGGAACCGAGTTTTTCTTGAGGGGGTCGACTTTTGGAGTGGAGAAGGCGAATTTCTTGAGGATTTTGAAGTTGATTAACACTTGGGAACATTTGATTTCATTTTGTATAACTTTAATTTCATTTTCTAGATTTGTGATCTTGTTCTAGTCATGAGTGGCTAGAACCCTAGATTCTCCAACTTTATGTCTTGACTTCTAGTTGTGATTTCAATCATATGACTTGATGTTTGCTTTCAATTTTCTATCTAGTAAATTTGATTTTGTCTCAATCGAATGTTTGATTCTAATTGTGATTCTTATTGTCCATTTGAATTAGGGTTAGATCATTCAAGTTATCTAATTGCAAAATCTGTAATTGTTTTGTAAATTAGACTAGGTAACAAGCACTAATCTGATTTCTATTGAATGAAATTAGTGTAAATATTTTCACACATTCTTACACTCCCGAGCTTGTGAGGAGTATTGAGTGTTGTTGGGAACATTCACATAAAGCTTAAAGCAACCTTTCAATCCAATTCTAAGAGCTTGTTTAGATTAGGTTAGTAAGGTTAGGATTAATCAAAGAGCTTGTTTTGGTTAATTATTGTGGTGAATGGGAAGTGTTAGAGCTTGTTAACACTTTCAAGTACCAACTTAGATAGAATTAAACAAATATCTTGTCATCTATGGAATCACATTGCTAATTTGTCTTGCATAGAGTTGGAGTTCTCACAAATCCTGAATTTGTTTCATTTAATTGATCATTTACTTATTGCTTTATTCTTTTGTTTAAATCATTGCATACCAACCCCCCATTTATGTGACCATTATTGTACCTACCACAAAAAGGTATAAACATTTGTCCCGTGTCTCTGTGGACCGACCATACTTACCTTGCATTACATTTCTAGTACAAAGTAGTAGTGTTTAAGGAGTCATTAGTACCCTTTATTTGTTGGGGTTGACACGCCCAAACATATAGACTCATGAATGAACTGACTCTTGTGTGATTCCTTGCAATAGGAATAATGTTTCATATCTTCAAATTATCCCTATGATAATTTACTGAAATGTAACTGGTTGATCAAGTAGATTTATACACTCTTACTACTCAAGGGTGTGGGAAACTAAATGAAAGATGTAAACTATAACATCAATACATATATAAGAATATAAGTGTATATGTATAGTTTAGTTCAAGAATGTAAAATGGTTTCGTAAGACATCCAAGGGTTTTGATCAAATATAAAAGTGACTTGATGTCATTTTGATAAACATTTCAAAAGTAATACATTTGATAACAAAGTATTTTAAAGATAGGAAAACCATTTCATGTATCACATTTTGTAGTATGTGAAATCTGTTAAATGAAACACAGTTATAAAATACATATAGGTGATTTAATAACATGTTGTTTACTACTTGTATTCCCCCCCCCCCCCCCCATTAAAGCATTTAAAATCATTTAAAACACTGATTAGGGGTATGAACTCACCTGTAGACGGTGGCTTGGATGAACTGAACGGTGTAGGATTTTTAGGAGTCAAGTGAGGACTTGTACACACACTACGATCCTAATGAACATATAATCACACATATATGCACTCAATTAGTCTTAAATTACTAATTGATAAAGTTAAAACATCCTAGAACATAGTAAACACTTTATATAAGTGTTTTAAGCCCTAAGGATTGCATCTAAGCTATTGTGGGACAAGGCACTTGGGTTTAGGGTTCCAAAGGACCCTATACATGAGTTTACTCTCCATATATCCTCACACATGGAGTTTACGGTTGTAAACACTTGATTTTACGGCTGTAAACTCCCAAGCTTGGTGGTATTTTGTGTTTTGAAGTTGTAAATGATCCCTAGAATTATTCCAACTTGGTGGTTTAATTCTTGGAAGGGTTTAAGGCATAGAAACACTCCTTTGAGGAGTTTACAGCCCTAAGGCCATTCCCTTTAGAGTTTGTGGCCGTAAACTCTTAAGGATGGGTGTTTTTTATGCTTTCAAGTCTCATACACATGTAGTATAGGTCTTAAACTTTTATCCCAAGCATATGAAGGCATTAGGCACACTTTGGTGCCCTTCTTTGATGTTCACGGCCCAAGAACCTTATTAGGGCCGTGAACTCACTTTGAGGGGTGATTTTGATGTGTTTTGGTCCTTGATTTAAGTGGGAACAATTCCTAGTAATTGTCTAAGGCTTTAGGTGCCTTAAAAGCACCCTTTGATCCAAGTTATTGGAGTTCACGGTCCAAGATCATCTTGGGCCATGAACACCCATGTTTTTTTGCTTCTTGGTTGTTTTCTTGTCCCTAACACACATATATATGAGTCTAAGGTAGTAGCATAACACAAGGGAAAGTCTAGGCATTGTTTTGGGAGTTTACCGCCCAAGAACACCTTGGGGAGTAAACTCCTAAATCTAGTGATTTAGCCATCTAAATCATGTTATAAATACATAATAAGCTTTCTAACACTACTAGAAAGAGTTACTCACGTTTTGGTATAAAAACCCGAAGATCCGTGAGAGAGAAAATGGCTTTTCTCTAGTTGGAAATGAGAATAATGAATGAATTTGGTTCAGAATTCTATTTATAGTCCTGATATATTTTTGGCAGAAAATATTTTTATTCCAGAAATGATTTCTAATATAATAGAGTGTTGGAATAATAGTGTTGCACTAAACCCTAGTGTATCCACTCTCCTGATATCTCCTGAAGTGTAAACCCTGAATTACTGAAACTTACACAAAAAAGTCTGAAAATTAACTGACTGCTATAACTTCTATTGAAGTGATATTGTTTGTACAGAATGGAAATTTCGAGTTGTCACATCATCCCCCTGTTAGAAGGAATTTCGTCCCAAAATTACAATTTAAGCAATTAAGAAGTTACACATAACTAAGCGAAAAGATGAGGGTATTTAAGTTTCATCTGATCCTCTCGTTCCCAAGTGAATTCAGGTCCACGCTTTGCGTTCCAGCACACCTTCACTGTCGGGATACGGCTTTGCTTTGTTTGCTTGACCTCTCGGTCCATGATCTCTACTGGTTCCTCCACGAAGTTGAGGCTCTCGTTGATCTCGATCTCGTCGAGTGGAATAACAAGAGTCTCGTCGGACAGACACTTTTCAAGTTCGAGACGTGGAAGGTAGGATGTACGTTACTGAGTTCTTACGGTAGATTGAGTTTGTAAGCTACAGGGCTGATTCTCGCGAGAATATCGAAACGCCCTATGTATCTTGGATTGAGCTTCCCACGCTTTCCAAAGCGTATCAAGCCCTTCCAGGCTGAGACCTTTAGTAGGACTCGGTCGCCCACCTGGAATTCCAACGGTTTCCTTCGCTTGTCAGCGTAGCTTTTTTGTCGGTCTCTAGAGGCTTTTAATCGTTCACGAATTTGAACGATCTTTTCTGTCGTTTCCCGAATGATCTCCGGACCCGTGAGAGTGCTTTCTGGAATTTTTCCCTTAGCTAACTAGGTATCACCCACGTCAGCCCAGCACAGAGGGGATCTGCACTTTCGGCCATAGAGGGCCTCGAATGGAGCTGCCTTTATGCTCGTGTGATAACTGTTTTTGTAGGAAAATTCGACGAGGGGTAGATGGGTATCCCAAGCTTTTCCAAAGTCAATCACACAGGCACGCAACATATCTTCTAAGGTTTGGATAATTCTCTCACTTTGCCCGTTGGTCTGTGGATGGTAGGCTGTACTCATGTCCAGCCTAGTTCCTAGAGAACTTTCTAATGACTGCTAGAACCTCAAAGTGAATCTACTATCTCTGTCCGAGATGATAGATAAAGGAACACCGTTCAGCCTTACAATTTCCCTAATGTAAGTTCTGGTAAGTTTCTCCATCTTGTCTGTTTCTTTGATCGGCAGGAAGTGTGCAGACTTGGTCAGTCTATCGATGATGACCCATATGGAATCAATTCCACCTGTCGTCTTGGGCAACTTGGTTATGAAGTCCATAGTGATCCGCTCCCACTTCCATTCTGGTATCTCCGGTTGCTGTAGGAGACCGGAGGGTTTCTGGTATTCGAC
Organism: Lactuca sativa; assembly: GCF_002870075.4. Lineage (NCBI taxonomy): Eukaryota > Viridiplantae > Streptophyta > Magnoliopsida > Asterales > Asteraceae > Lactuca > Lactuca sativa. The sequence goes on along the minus strand of NC_056630.2, from coordinate 20,628,277 downwards.
CTTGACCTTTACGCAAGTAAGGCATTTACTCACGAAGGTAGCAATATCTGCTTTCATGTTAGGCCACCAGGATAACTCTTTAAGATCCAGATACATCTTATCTGAACCCGGGTGGACGGAATAATGAGTGTTGTGAGCTTTCGTCATGACCAAGTCTCTGAAACCACCGTGTTTCGGTGTCCAGATCCGATCCATGAGGTACAAGGCTCCACCACCCTTGACTCCCAAGTTCTTATCCATTCCTCTAAGGGATTCACCAGCCACATTTTCAAGTTTCAAAGCGTCGAGCTGAGCCTCCTTTATTTGCATGGACAAGTGTGAATGCTTAGTTAGAGTCAAAGATTTGACCTTTCGACCAGAATATTCTTTCCGACTTAGGGCGTCGGCTACTACATTGGCTTTACCCGGATGATAACGAATATCGCACTCGTAATCACCGAGTAGCTCGACCCACCATCGTTGTCTCATGTTGAGCTCTTTTTGGTCGAAAATGTGTTGTAGACTCTTATGGTCTGTAAAGATCGTGCTTTTTGTACCATAAAGGTAATGTTGCCAGATCTTCAGAGCAAACACAACTGCTCCTAGCTCAAGATCGTGGGTGGTATAGTTAACCTCATGTGTCTTCAGCTGTCTCGAGGCATAGGCTATGACTTTACCTCGCTGCATTAGAACACATCCGAGCCCTTGATTTGATGCGTCGCAATACACCACGAAGTCTTCTATCCCTTTGGGGAGGGACAGTATTGGTGCGGTACATATGGCTCGTTTGAGCGTTTGGAACGCTCTTTCTTGTTTCTCTTCCCAGTCAAAGCCTACGCCCTTCTAGTTCAGGGTTGTAAGAGGTTTTGCTATGCGGGAGAAGTTCTGAATGAACCTGCGATAGTAGCCAGCCAGACCTAGAAATTGGCGAATTTCTGTAGGTGTCTTCGGTGCTGACCAGTTCTCGATGGCCTTAATTTTGGAAGGGTCCACGTGTATTCCCTCTTCGCTAAAAACATGGCCCAAAAATTCGACTCGCCGAATCCAAAATTCTCACTTGGAGAACTTCGCGTAGAGCTTCTCCGACCGCAATGTTTCTAAGATTTTACAGAGATGTTGACTATGCTCCTCCTTACTTCGACAGTAGATGAGTATGTCATCAATGAAGACGATGACGAACTGATCCAAGTAAGGACGACACACCCTATTCATCAGATCCATGAATATTGCGGGCGCGTTAGTTAATCCGAACGACATCACTACAAATTCGTAGTGCCCATAACGAGTTCGGAAGGCTATCTTGGGAACATCCTCCTCTAACACTCGTAGTTGGTGATATTCGGATCGTAGATCTATCTTCGAGAAGTAGTTGGCTCCTTGAAGTTGATCAAATAAATCGTCAATGCGGGGCAAAGGATAACGATTTTTAATGGTAAGTTTTTTGAGTTCTCTATAGTCGATGCACATGAGAAACGATCCATCCTTCTTCTTAACGAACAAGACCGATGCTCCCCATGGTGAGAAGCTTGGTCGAATGAGTCCCTTCTTGAGAAGTTCATTAAGTTGAATGGAAAGTTCTTGCATCTCGGCCGGTGCCAGGCGATAAGGAGATTTGGCTACTGGGGTAGCTCCTGGCACTAAGTCGATTCTGAACTCGACTTGGCGTTGCGGTGGTAAACCGGGAAGTTCTTTTCGGAAGATGTTGGGAAAGTCGCGTACTTCTGGGATATCCTGAATGTTTTTCGTTTCTTGACTTGTATCAACGACGTGTGCGAGGAATGCATGGTGCTACTTTCACAAGCACTTCTGGGCTTGAATGCAGAAAATGATGCGAAGGCTCGTACTAGGTTTGTCGACATAGATAACTAAGGTTTCGTTGTTAGGAAGGTTAAGACGAACTGCATTTTCAAAGCACAGGATGTCGGCACGAAGAAGTCTCAACCAATCCATGCCGATGATAACGTCGAAACATTTAATTGGGACTGGCATGAGATCTATCTTGAAAGTATGGCCATCTAAAGTTAAGTTACAACCTACGTATATGCAGTTAGTACTCTCTGTTTTCCCGTTAGCCATTTCTACCGTGAATAAACTATCTAACGCACATGGTTTTTGTTTAAGCAGGTGTGCAAATTTGCGACTTATGAAACTTTTCTCTGCTCCACTGTCGAAAAGTATGCAAGTATATGAGTTATCGAGGAGAAACGTACCAGTAACTATCGTAGGATCAGCTACTGCTTCCTCGTGGCCTAGGGCCATAACTCTTCCTACTCCGTCGGCCATCCCCGCTTTAGGGCAGTTCCTCTTGTAGTGGCCCACCTTGCCACAACCGTAGCATGTTTGGCCCATACCAGTGTTAGGAACCTGGGCGGCCTGAGTTGTTGGAGCCTGGTAGAAACGGGCTGTGTGCCTCTTCTTGTTGTAGTTAGAGCACTGCAACTCCTTGCAAGGTCCGTGGTGGTGGAAGCTGCATTTGTTGCACTTTGGGAGAGATTCAACATAAGTTTTTGCTGGTAAGGGGTTCGCAGGGACAACGGGAGTAACTGTGGCAGCATTGATTGCCACAAGTTGTTGTCTCTTGGAGGATTCTTGCGAAGCCCCTCTTTTTGTCTTAGACCACCCTTTCTTGTTGTTGTTGTCCTTTGGTGGTACGGATGCAGGGATTGTTGGGTTCTGAGATTTCCGGTGATCGATGAGAGATTGTGCCAGTTCCTTGGCGCTATCGAAGGTAATAGGCCTGGAAGCGATCACACTTGACTGGATCTGGGGCGACAGTCCCCAGATGTATCTCTCTATATTTTTGCTCTCAAGAGCAACCATATCAGGACATAAGTTTGCCAGATCACAGAACCTGTTTGTGTAGGTTGTGATGTCGGATCCAACCATTTGTAGACCCCAGAATTCCTGTTCGAGTTTCTGTACTTCACCTCGAGGACGGTACTCTTTCATCAGCATGTCCTTTAACTTTTCCCAGCTGATGTGATACGCCACCACCAAAGTCAGATAGTTAACATGGGCGTTCCACCATGTTAGTGCTCTGTCAGAGAAGGTACAAGCTGCAAACTTGACCTTGTTTCCCTCTTGGCAAGCACATATTTCAAAGACGGATTCCATCTTTTCAATCCATTGTCTCAACACCATAACACCCCCAGTTCCATTGAAACTGCGGGGTTTGGCGTTCGTGAAGTCCTTGTAGGTGCATCCCCGAGGGTGTCCATGGCTTTCGTCGTGGTTCGAGGGAGGTGCACCTGTTCCTGATCCACTAGGGGCAGGAGCGTTGATTGCTGACACAGCAGCTGCAACTGCTGCTGTGAAAGCTGCTTGGAACATATTGGAATCGAAAGGATTAGGGGATTGAAGAGGTTCAGGTGGTGGTATAGGTGTTTCGTTGTTTGGGTTACGCCTTGTATTTCTGCGTGGCGGCATCTTTAACTATACGTTTAAAAGATGACGACATGGATAAGAATAAATGAATGATGAATGTGTCTCATGGACTAACGCCCCATATTCCAACAACAGAATGAATAAAATGACTAAATGAAATTCACAGCATATGGATAATAAATTCCATAAGATTATATATCTGCCAATAATACTGGAATTACAGATGTAACAAGTTCGGGAAAAATGGCCTAGAATTAGGCCTTACATCAACCAAGATGGAAAATTTTGACAGAATTAATACTAGATCAAGACCTAACAGGTCTAAGATTTATAAAGACAGGAAATTAGACCAAAGTTTTACATAAACTAGGTTATATCCCAAAAGATGAGTTGACGAGATTCTATCGGCGACGAGAACTGCTAGCATGAGTTCTTGATCCCGATAGTAGACGTTCCATGTCCCTCATACGCCTGTCAGCTCTCACTTGCTGAGCTCGAAGTTCCCTAACTTCAACTTGAGTTTCAGCAAGTTCCCTCTGTAGATTTGCATTGCGGACAAGAGTCCTTTCATGAGCAGACTCTAGTTGGCGAATGTGGATAGTGTTAACGCCAGAGTTGGCTTCGATCTCCACGACCCGGTCAATAGTTGCTTGACCCAGTATCGTGTTTCTAGAAATTCTGCAAACCATGATGGGTAGGACCCTGTCAGCAGAACCTCCCTCAGTGAGGTTGTAGAAACTTCGATCCCCATTGTAGGGAATGGGCTGACCTTGTTCCTGATTCCATCTAGTCAAGTTAGTGGCCCACAGAGGTATGGGTCCGTGAAACGCGGGACAGGGGTTCAGGTTTGGGTTTTGAGCAGCTGGGGGTAGGTTGTTGACTTTAGGCTCCGAGTCAGAACTATCGGAAAAACCCTCAGCATGGTGATCATCCAAAGGGATTGGGTGATCATCTTCTGGTTCTGCCTCTAGCCAACCAACATTGCCTTGGTTTGGGAAGTACGGATCGCCATGGTGAAATCCAGCCATTAAAATCTACGCGAGAAAAGGGATATAAGAAATAGCTAAATAGACGAACCGACTAAGATAATTACAGTAAGACCAAATACCCCTATGGTATTTCTTTATGGTTGTGTTGGTACGTTTTTAGACTTGTTGCCATATCACAACCATTCTTGGGGATATGCTAATCACTCCTCGGACAAGCATAGTTGACCATCATACTTTAATCCCATGTATTTATAGTTAGTATATCTTTAATGGGTTGATATACTATATTCACTATAAACAATGCTCTGATACCAATCTGTCACACCCCAAAACCACGAACGGCGGAAACGTTCAGGGGTGGAGGACGTCATGTATAGTATTACAACAGTGTAAAATAGTAAACAAGCAACAACATCATCCATTGAATTATAAGCAAAGTGTTAATACATGTGTTCTTTCATTGTAATAAGACACCAAAACTATATAATCAAAATAAAAGACGAGACTTGTCTGCTCCGTCTTCTCAAAACCTGGCCACCGTACCTATCTACTGATGACCTGAGAATATAAGTTATTTTGAAAGAGAGTATCAGCTTTAAAGCTGGTGAATTCATAAGTATTTAAGTGTCATTGTCTTGTTTTGAAAAGCTGTTTTAAAAGTCATGTAAACCTTTAAATGAAAATGTTGATATAAGTATGAAAAGCCCTAGAAAATCCCTTATTTTCTATCAGTATGTAAAGTAGTCTTCAACCAAGACTCGAATGTTTTGTAAGTAAAATGATAGTTTTTCCTTCTATTGACTAGTACTAAAGTACTTAGTCTAACTCATCGTTTATGTGAAAGTATCACAAAATAAAGTAAACAGGAAAATATACTCGGGTAAGTGTTGTCACTGGGTACTAGGACTAACACAACATCGCAATAAGCGAAATAGATAACCTAATGAACATCCGAAGATTGTCCAGAAAAAGTATTAATGTAAGTGTTATCACTGGGTACTAGGAGTAACACAACATCGCAATAAGCAAAAGGTATAACCTAATGAACATCCGAAGATTGTCCACTTGTCCTCTGTAGCAGCAGCAGGTGGGTGGAGGGGTTAGCCCCTGATATCGATCTACCTAATATAAATAGTAACCTTAGACCTTCGTAGATGGTCATCAACCACTGGTGCTAATCAGTGGGGTTCGGAATGGTTAGTCCCGCCAAGATATCCCATTGAACCGGGATAGGAAAGATAATTTACATAGAAAGTACTAATAAATCATCCTCGTAGTTCTAAGTACATGTATCCAGGTAAGTGAATACAGGATAATGCACCTATGTAACAGTGTTCTTGTATGGTAAGTATATGTAAACAAATTCATGTATCAGATAAGCATATGTATATGTACTCATGTATCAGGTAATGTACTGGTATAGACTCATGAATGAACTGACTCTTATGTGATTCCTTGCAATAGGAATAATGTTTCATATCTTCAAATTATCCCTATGATAATTTACTGAAATGTAATTGGTTGATCAAGTAGTTTTATACACTCTTACTACTCAAGGGTGTGGGAAACTAAATGAACGATGTAAACTATAACATCAATACATATATAAGAATATAAGTGTATATGCATAGTTTAGTTCAAGAATGTAAAATGGTTTCATAAGACATCCAAGGGTTTTGAACAAATATAAAAGTGACTTGATTTCATTTTGATAAACATTTCAAAAGTAATACATTTGATAACAAAGTATTTTAAAGATAGGAAAACCATTTCATGTATCACATTTTGTAGTATGTGAAATCTGTTAAATGAAAACATAGTTATAAAATACATATAGGTGATTTAATAACATGTTGTTTTCTACTTGTATCCCCCCTAATTAAAGCATTTAAAAGCATTCAAAACATTGATGAGGGGTATGAACTCACCTGTAGACGGTGGCTTGGATGAACTGAACGGTGTAGGATTGTTAGGTGTCAAGTGAGGACTTTTACACACCTTACGATCCTAATGAACATATAATCACACATATATGCACTCAATTAGTCTTAAATTACTAATTGATAAAGTTAAAACATCCTAGAATATAGTAAACACTTTATATAAGTGTTTTAAGCCCTAAGGATTGCATCTAAGCTATTGTGGGACAAGGCACTTGGGTTTAGGTTTCCAAAGGTCCCTATACATGAGTTTACTCTCCATATATCCTCACACATGGAGTTTACAGTTGTAAACTCTTGAGTTTACGGCCGTAAACTCCCAAGCTTGGTGGTATTTTGTGTTTTGAAGTTCTAAATGATCCCTAGAATTATTCCAACTTGGCGGTTTAATTCTTGGAAGGGTTTAAGGCATAGAAACACTCCTTTGAGGAGTTTATGGCCCTAAGGCCATTTCCTTTAGAGTTTGCGGCCGTAAACTCTTAAGGATGGGTGTTTTTGATGCTTTCAAGTCTCATACACATGTAGTATAGGTCTTAAACTTTTATCCCAAGCATACGAAGGCGTTAGGCACACTTTGGTGCCCTTCTTTGATGTTCACGGACCAAGAAACTTATTAGGGCCATGAACTCACTTTGAGGGCTGATTTTGATGTGTTTTGGTCCTTGATTTAAGTGGGAACAATTCCTAGTAATTGTCTAAGGCTTTAGGTGCCTTAAAAGCACCCTTTGATCCAAGTTATTGGAGTTCACGGTCCAAGATCATCTTGGGCCGTGAACACCCATGTTTTTGTGTTTCTTGGTTGTTTTCTTGTCCCTAACACACATATATATATATGAGTCTAAGGTAGTAGCATAACACAAGGGAAAGTCTAGGCATTGTTTCGGGAGTTTAACGCCCAAGAACACCTTGGGGAGTAAACTCCTAAATCTAGTGATTTAGCCATCTAAATCATGTTATAAATACATAATAAGCTTTCTAACACTACTAGAAAGAGTTACTCATGTTTTGGTATAAAAACCCGAAGATCCGTGAGAGAGAAAATGGCTTTTCTCTAGTTGGAAATGCGAATAATGAATGAATTTGGTTCAGAATTCTATTTATAGTCCTGAGATATTTTTGGCAGAAAATATTTTTATTCCAAAAATGATTTCTAATATAACAGAGTGTTGGAATAACAGTGTTGCACTAAACCCTAGTGCATCCACTCTCCTGATATCTCCTGAAGTGTAAACCCTGAATTACTGAAACTTACACGAAAAAGTCTAAAAATTAACTGACTGCTATAACTTCTATTGAAGTGATATTGTTTGTACAGAAATGAAATTTTGGGTTGTCACAAATCATAGGCCGGTGGAGCGTGTGTGGTTTACCGGCACATCGGTTGGGTGATAAACATTTAAGAGTACCAAGTAATTTGCATGGTTACTTCACACCTTGTTTTGTGATCCTCAGCATCCCAGTCACAAAACCTGAAGGGCACACTCGAGATTGAAACATGCCATTGAAAGTTCAATGAATCTCAAAGATCTAGGAGTTTCAAATCCAATTAAAAACCTAATAAATTATTTCTTTTTTCATGGTGGAAATTGGTGAATCATCATTCACCTACCTTCAACTATTTTATAACTTGAATTACGGCATCCCTCTTCCAGTTGTAAATAGGTTGTTGGGTCCTAGCCTTAATATTTCATATTAGGTGTTATATTAAGGACTTTTAAATCAACTAAACTTGAATATCTCCCAAAAGATATCTAAGTTCAGACATCTATGATCTTCCCAAATCTCTTGGAACTTCACTTTCTCCACCTCCTCCAATTATTCTCCCTAACCCACAAGTTCAAGGTCACTCAAACCCTATTGGCAAGGCAAGGTCTAGGTGTGATCACATCTTGGATATGAAGTCACATATTGACAATCCGGGAGAGTTGGGTGTCATAGTTTTGAGAAAGTTGGATGTTCAATCACTTTCTAAGTCACATAGTGAGTTCCTTTGGGACTCCTATGAAACAGGCTATGATAAGACCCTTAATGATCTTATCTATTTGCTTGGTACTACTGAGTCAGGAATTATTTGGAAGGCTAGTAAAGCAAATATCATTAGGAGATCAACTTTCCAAAACTTTATGGATAGGGACAATAATGACACAGGAAATCCAGAAAAGCATTCTATTCCCAATGGAAAGGGATTGGCCATAGTCAACTTGGTTGACCAAATGGTAAAGAGAAATGCTAAGTCTGTGATAGTCCCATGTACCATTATCAAAGAGCCCATATGTTAAATTGCCAAAGGAAGGGGTTTTGGTTACGAAGCTGCCAAACTTACCTAAGGATGGTAAAGTCAATGAGTTTGACTTTACTTTAGGTAAAGTCCATTGTCTAACTCTGTTAAGCTCCAATTTGGAGATTCTTATTACATAATGTGACTAAGTCACATGATGATGTTATAAGAATAAAAAAAAAGAGAAAGCTTAAGGAAAGTATATGCTGCTTCTGATCGCAAAGATGGACTTCAATCGCATCAGAATTTTGAAGCTGTTACTCAGGAGTAATGACACATTGCTTAGGAATATATAACAACAAGGTTTTTCCACAAAGTTTTTAAAATAAAAGGAAATTTTTGATTTTATTTATTTTAAGTATCCTTACAATGGCATTTGTGAAAGAAATTGTTGTTTATATGATTCCATGGATGGCAATAATGGAAAATGGTTTTGATTCTTTCATTTGTGGTAGTGTCTAAATTTACCAAATAAAGAAAATTTCTCATCACCCAAGTTTCAATTGGACCATAAACTTGGAATCATGCAAGTTGTATAGTATGATGAATGAGAACTTTTAAGCATTGGAAAAATTAAGACTAATTACTTGTTCATATGGATGTGTGAGTCAAGTAAAGGACTAAAGGATCGAGTACACATTAATGTGCACTTGTCAAAGTCCACCAAAAAAGATGGATAAGAGTATTCGTCATGATTTACTAAGTTTTAGTAAATATGGTTATACTTATAAGACTAAGTATAATTTTGAAGCATTGGAAAATTTTCGATGCATGGCAGAACGAATAAGAAGAATCAAATTAGGTAGAAGGATAAAAGTTTCTCAAATCTGAAAAGATAGGAGAGTACTTTAGTATCATGTTATATGATCATCTTAATGATTAAGAGACCTTATCACAATTCATCCTCTAAGTGCATTTTGATAGCTAAGAAGAGGAGTTATAAATTATTGAAGTGGTCAAATCAAGAAGATGAGTCATACTTCGTTCCAAAACAATTCTTAGAGTCATACTCTAAGACAATAACTTGAGTGACATATCTTAAAGAAAGGTTTAAAAACACGTGTCAAATGTAAGAGTAAAAGTTTCCTACTCTTGTACATTTGAAGTTGGTAAGTTGTGATGTTTTGGATAAAACAAAGACCAACTTAGGCCAATTGTGTGAAGTATTTGTCTTGATAAAGAATCCACACTTTCCCTTGAATATTTGACAAGAGAGTCTTATATGTCAAGATGACAGTGGGAGTCTTAAAGGTCTTGAAAGTCTCAAGAACTAATCAATAATAAAACTTGAGGTTCTTCACTAGCACACGACTTGAGGTTTATAACCTATCGTGTTGACATATTCTGTGCCCATTCCAGTTAAAGTTGGCTTTGCATATGAGTTCTTAGAGTTCTTAATTGGTTGCATAACAACTTGGAAGCAATGGCAGGCCCTGTACTGCCAGGTGGCAAGAAGTTAAAATTGCATAAGTTCAGTCCATATGTGTTTGGATTTGTCATTATCCGTGTCTTGTGACTAAGGTTTTGACAAATTCATATGGGTAGGAACTCATACACCATAAAAATCTAAGTGTCATAATGTTTCTCTACGATTCATGAAAATGATGGTGGGGAAACACTTTCACTAAGTAGATTTTTAAGTAGATAGTAATCTTTGCATTCTCAACGTCGTTATTAGTGTACACTAACATGGACTTATGAGAAATAGCAAAGTTCTAACCAATTGAGACTATGATTACGACATTCCTTTTCATAGTTTTGAAATTGTTTAGACACACCTGTGAGCTATCTAAGATAAGGTGTATGATTTTGATAAAGTCTTATCAAAGCAATCTAGTATCAGAAATCTGAACTTTGTTAAAAAGTCAATAGCTGATTTCTGAGTACATGTCAAAGCTAGTGGGAGCATAAGTGTTATGCTAATAATCATCATGTTAGTGGGAGCATGATAATTATGATAAGTATTGCAAGTTAGCAATGTTAATTATAGAAAACAAAAGTTTCAATTTGTGAGGTTGCAGGGGTTGAAAAAGTTGTTTTGCCATAATTAAGGGAGAGGAAATTATACTTCATTTCAATTATGAAAAGCTTAGATTGACTTTATAATCATGCTAAAGAGCTTATATTGAGATTTTAATCACCTTTAGTCAAGAATATATATATATATATATATATATATATATATATATATATATATATATATATATATATGAATTTCATGTTGGATTCGTTCAACTTAAGAAAATTCTATATATTGCGTTCTCAAAATTCGATTATGATTACGGCATCCCTTTTCATAGTAAAATTTTGAGAATATGGCAAACAAAAATTATTATGGCAAAAGACTGGTCTAGAACCATGTCTTTATGTGAAACATCATGAATCGTGTCCCATTTACTTTGGGTACAAGATCGATTATTTGTGCTATAATATTTATTCTTTCTGAATTTTCCAAATGACTAGGGGAATTAAGGAGAAAAATGTCTAGAATTGGATATGACTAAAGTGATTAAGCAATTGTCGAGGACAATCTAAGGTTTACCAAAGATTGGTTGCTCAAGGACAGTTGGAAGTATCGTGTGAATTTTGGAAGGGCCATATTGACATAGTCTGAAAAGAGGCAACTCTTGTTCAGAAGTAGTAGTCAAAATGGGAATATAGAGTTGTCTCTATAGATAGTAGCAATCGGTGTAAGATTAGAAAGAACTTACTGCAAGAAGCATGTTCAAAGCAATGCATACTTTGAACATAAGGCTTTATGTCCATGAAGTAGGTCTTCATTGGAATACCCTGTAATGGTTGTTGACAAGTCTTTGTGACTTTGTACACATTCATTGCAAGAGGGTAGTGCATTTAAGTTTAAAGCCTAACAAAGATTTCGATTTGGGAGTGTGAAATTAGAATCATTGAAATTTTGGTCAATTGGTTTATTTCACAAAGTAAGGATCATAGATAAACATAGAGTGCATACTTGGTGTATGGCAAAGCTATTGTTTAGGAAAACATACTGTACATGCTTGGAGAATGGGATACCTAGTGTTTTAATTCAAGTATAAAGTTGATAAAATTGAAACAATGAATAATGAGAAATCAGTATGGTGATAAATAGAAATGGTCTATTTATATTCATAGGGTTTGATACCATATTTGATTCATTTATTCTTGTGTTTCACTTTGCATGTTTTGACTTCCATAATAACTGGGTTATTCTTCCGAAATGACTAAGTTATTCAAAACCATCCATAGTCAGTCATATGTTGGAAGTAGATATGAATCAAGACTGTCATGGGTCGGCTTGTAGAGGTCCAAGTTGGTGGACAAAGTTGTGCTACAACGCTCATGAGTGCTCATAAGTTCTGAGTATTGGATTCGACCCACGATCATTTGAATCACTTCATGGATTTTATCATGAGTGATCATGAGACGATAATATCTTATATTCTTCAAACCTAGAGATATGAGTTGTTACTATGAGTTGGTTATACATTGATTGCACGAAACCGCATTGGTAACTCGATGTTATAAAACGTGTCGTTGTGTATAATTCAACAAGTAGCAGAACAAGCCATATGAGTCGAATTTTATCCATTCCTTTTACCTTCGGGATAAAAGCGATATCTGTGGGCCCCTTGATGATTTAATGATGATACATGTGAGTACTTGGCAAAGTCAGGACTGAATTGATTTGTTCAATCAGTCAGTCATCATGAATCGGAAATCGGGAAACAACAAATGGACAGAGAGAATGATTTATAATCCATGTCTCAGTCCATATGATATCTAGAATGGAGGAATACATGATCCCTTATCTAATGGACAAGTCATTGACAAAGGTCAGAGATCATCGGCAAGGTCAGAGTTCGACGGAAGCTTTTGAGAGCTACGATTGCCAGTTGGTTCGTGAAGTTATATGCAAAAATAGTTCTAGACTTATCCAAGTGGGAGACTGTTGGATTAATGTCTAAGTCCATAACTATAATTGGTAAGACTAGACCCGACTTGGCATGGTCCATTTGGGTTGCATGGCATCATGCATTTGGATAGACTATAATGAGAGAAATAACACTTAAGGTTGGTTAATATATTATAAGTTCTAATATATTAATAAGATTATTTAATTAGTTTTGATCAAGAATTAATCTAGAATTAATTAAGTGATCAAAAGAAGACCAATTAAATATATGGGTTGATTGTGTAAATCATCCATACTTGTATAGTGGGCTAATGCTCCATGGATTATCAAGTTGGGCTAAAACCCATATGATGCTCCAAAGGATGTACCATGGTGTATTTGAACCCATGGATCCAAGGAAATGGAAAGCCATGACAATTAGGGTTTACCCTAACAGTAACACTATATAAAGATCATACTCTTGGAAAAAAATCGGCCACTATGTAAGATAGAGAAGGGTAGCCGATTTTAGAAGTGATCAAGTTTCTCTCAAGTTATTCCAAGTGCATTTGGTTTTGTGTGAACCATTTGAGGTGTCACACTTGGGGCACTAGGAACTCAAGCTTCATGAGGACATTCTACACCAAAGAGGTATGTATTCTATCTTGTTATATTCATTGTTTTATATGCTAGATTAGGATAATACCTTGGATGTTCATATTTGCATGTATAATAGAGAAAACATAGATCCAAGGTATTTAGGGTTGCATGTACACTTAGGAGTGTTAGAATGCTCAAAACCCAACAAATAAAACACCCAAATGTAATATTAAGGCTAGGACCCAATCACAATATATTATACTTAGAAGAGGTATGGCGTAATCTAAGTAATAACATATTTGAAAGGTAGGTGAATGATGATTCACCAATTTCCACCATGAAAAACGAAATATTGATATTAGGTTTTTAATTGGTTCTTAGAAATTCTTAGATTCTTTGAGATTCATTGAACTTTTCAATGGCATGTTTCAATCTCGAGTGTGCCCTCCAAGTTTCATGACTGGGATGCCGAGGATCACAAAAAGAAGTGTGAAGTAACCATCCAAATCACTTGGTACCCTTAAAGTATTACCCCTCAATTGATGTGTCAGTTAACCACACACGCTCCATCGATACTATGATAAACATTAAGTCACCCTTTACCTACCTTGTTATGTTCAAGTTAGTGTGTCGGTTAACCACACACGCTCCACTAACGACTTAAACAAAGTGTAAAGTGTAATTTCATGGATTATCACCTTATTCACATTTTTCCTAAAGTAACTAAGATTGGGAATTTTAATAAAAGCATTTAGTTACTTTAATATATTCATCATACTTTTAATGAGAATTTATAAGTGTTTGTCCTACCCGTTCGGCTAACGACCCTCCACCGATCAAGGAAGCGGTGGGTGAGAGTGGACACCCATTAAGTTGCCATTTTATAGGCAACAACCTTATACCCCCTTCTAGACCAGCTTCGTGAATGAGGCGTACTAGCGGTAAGACGACTTGATCTTATACATATATATATATATATATATATATATATATATATATATATATATACATATATATATATATATATATATATATATATAATTAACTTATAATATTATAAAGTATAAGGGTTGAATTTTAACTTTTAAAATTCTAAGGGTTGGAACAAAAGTTTTAATCAAGACTTTACTTGTTCCAAAACTTGAGGGCAAGTTTTGTAAACTTTCGAAACTTTTCATTTCTTGTAACTTATGAGTTAATAGAGTATTGAAAATGAAGACTCTTCATTTTTTATAACTCATGTGATATTTTTTAATGGCTTTTAACAAAGTGACTTTTGGTTTTCCATAACTTGATGACAAGTTATGGACTCCATTAAAACACATAATGTTCATGAATTAATCTACCACATAGGTTACAAACAATTCCTATGATCATCTAAACATCATAGGAACAAGAACATGAATATGAACACTTTCAAGAATCAAAAATTACACTTAAAAAATTGTAATTTTGATAATTGTCATTGTAAATGGATTAGCATAAACATTACACCATCTAAAACATGTTTTCAAGTACCAAAACAATTTAGGGTAATGTTTCTAGTCCATTTCCAGCAACTAAAGTCGATATTCTGAAAACTGCAGCCTCTACTCGTCGAGTGCAAGAACAAACTCGACGAGTAGCTTGCATTTGGTTATGGACTCGTCGAGTCCCCCTATGGACTCGGCGAGTTCATATGAGCAGAAAGCAGAAAATCGATTTTTTCAAGCAGTTTTCACAAATAATCAACAAAGAAGCCTAGGCTCTGATACCACTGAAGGGTTTAGAGCATTCTAACACATCCTAAGTGTACATGCAACCCTGATAACCTTGGATCTATGTTTGTCTAATTATCATGAAAAGTTGATTTCCAAGGTTATGTTCCTATCTAGCATACATGGGGAACACTTTCTCTTTGAACGAAAAATAGAACTACATACCTTGTTGTTGAAAGTGTTCCTTAAAAACTTGTGAGCCTAGCACCTCAAGTGTGATGCCTCAAATGCTTCACACAACACCAAATGAAATGAACAAACTTGAGAGAAAACTCTAATACTTGCAAAATCGGCCAAGCCCTCTTCTTTTTGTTAGTGTCACCGATTTTGGGGAGAAACACATTGCTTATGTAGTGTGTTGCATTAGGTAAACCCTAATGTAACATGACTCTTCATTTCTTGATCCATGGGTTAACTCCATGGAGCATCCTATGGGTGGAACCCAACTTGATAATCCATGGAGCCTCTTAGCCCACTATATAAGATATGGAAGATTTACATAATCTACCCTTATATTTAATTAGTTATCTTTTGATCACTTAATTAATTTTAAATTAAATCTTGATCAAAACTACTTAAATAATATTATTAATATATTAGAACTTATAATATATTAATAAACCATAAGTGTTAACGTCGATTGAGAAATCTACTAAAGCTATTGATGAGTCTACTTCTTCTTGTAAAAATACAACTACAGATGTTTCTGAGATTGTTCATACAGCTCAAATTTTTCTTGACTCATTGAAAAATCATGCTGATATGAGTGCAGCGAAAATACAAGCCTCTTTGGATTGATTTTCTAAGTCCCTTCAGGAAGAAAGCACCAAGTTTGAAGCTGTGAGATCATCTATCCAAACCGAGAACACTTCCTTTTTAAGCTCAGTGAATTCTCGATTTTCCTCTCTTCAAGCTGACATGGCAACCGAAAGTGCTCTAAAGGCAGATCTTGCCAAACAAGCGTCTATAATTGAAGTCCAGAAGGTACAGTTAGCACAAGCAGAGAAAGAAATTTCTTTATTAAAGACAGAACGGGCTGTATTTCGAAGTTGTGCAGGCGACGTAAAGGACATGTTGACCAATATCCTTAGTGCTCATGATCCCATCCTAACTCTCTCCATCAGAAATCATCTTACCACCAAACTTATTCCTGCCCTTGCCATGCTCCATGAAATGAAGGGTGTTTCTGAGAGGTTCGTACCTCCGAAACAAGGGGGAGAAGGTGTTCGTGTTGATCAGCCGAAAGTGGTTATAAAGACAAAAGGTGATCAATCGAGAGTGACTGTGAAAACTGAAACAGAAACTATTCACCCAGAAGTCAAAGTCACAACCGAACTGAAAGATAATGTAGCTTCAAGTTGTGGTCCACATGAAAAGGAAAAGGAAACTGCTGATGAAAGTGATAGTGATGTTGGTGAAACTATTGTTGAATCTCTCCAAAGAAAGAAGCGGGAACAAGAGCTGAATGAAAGATTGAAAGTTGTAAAAGAAGCAGAGGAGAGGGAAAAGAGAAACAAGGAAGAAGAAGAAGAAGCCTTGAATTGTCAAAAGGCCTTGTTTCCCTTATGGACGAAAGAAGTACTCGTCAATCAAGCTATAGAGTTTCCATCAGTCTATTGGTTGGAACCTGTTGCTTCATTTGACTGTGATAATTCAAAGGAGCCGCAGTTTGATATGCCAATTACATGGAAGGTGTTCGCGTTCCATTGTTTTGATTCAACTGCTGAGGTTCCTTTTCCTCATCCGAAGGTTGACCGAGAGCTGATTGACTTCTATCTGAAGTTAGGCCAACCGCAGTACTTGACTTGGAGTGCACAGAAGATCATTACAGTCAAGGTTCTCAAACCCTCACCTGCTAAGAGATTTACCAATGTCAATTTCAAGATCACTCGTGGTACAGCAAACACAGTGTTTATTATCTCTCTTGTTGACCTTCCTAATTTAAATCCCCATGATTGGATTTTGCTATAAAACATTCTTCTCACAAATCCGACGGAATATGAGCTGATTATGGAACACTTAAAGAGAATGTTGGCCTCCTATATCTATGAAGTTGCAACTATGGATCAGGAGATAGCAAAGGTTATGAACAAGAAGCCAACAGTCAAGCCTACACCAAAGCTAGGGGATGTGAACAGGATGAAGATGGGCCAAATTGATTCAACACATCTCACTGTGATGTTTACTAAAGGTGAAGCTCATAGATTTTTGTTTGCTCTGGTAGATAAGCACTTATTTTCTACTGATTTCTTGGAGCACATCATCAACATAATACATCGGTGCAAGTAGAATTCAAAGGCTGACAAGAAGAATTTTACAGACATGCTTCGGTGGTACATTACAGTTCGGTATCATCTTTTGGCCATCATACCGAGGGTGTTCAAGACTGTGAAGAAGTCTTCTGTTGCTAAATAGAATTGAGGTTTCGGCTCCAAAGACGCAAAGGGGGAGATTGTTGAGCCTGTTTGTGTTGCGTCTTGGGCCTTATGTTTTAGATCTGGATTGGGCCTGTCCATCCGTGATTGTCTAGATTAGCTAGTAGGGATATTCTATATATATGCATGCATGTATCCATTATTAAAAGTTGATTATCGCGTTCATTATTTTGTAACCCTAGAACACCTCTACAGTTGAATTTCTTAATCAAGCTCTTCTGAGGTGTTGAAGCATTAATCATACGACATATTCAAAGCCATACTCGTGTTCTTAATTATGTTCTTAATTATTAGCTTGCTTAGAATCTATCGATCCTGATAGAACTTTTTTCTTAAAAAAGGTATAATCTTAACCAAGTTGTACAATATGTCTCAAGGGTTCCTTACATATAAAGAGCGTCGAAATCTGAGTTATAAAGAAGAAGTTATGACCCGTCGAAGTTTCGTGGCAAAACCTACACGTCACCGGGAGACATAAATAGTGAATTTACGATGGAGGACTTTTTAGCCTTAGTGATCTAAACGAAAGTTTTAGCATACGTTAAAACGAGAATATACAAAAAAAGAACGCCCAAATCTGACTCCGTATGAGGGAGTTATGATTTTTCTAAGATTTGGCACAGCAATACACGACCCGAAACTCAAATTTTAGTTCGAGCGGTTTTTGGCTTACACGACCTAAATGAGAGTTGAAGATCTCACTGACAGGAACTCAACGGTAAAAGATAGACGAAAAAGGAGTTCGTATGAAGGAGTTACGAATTCTATGCGGTCATTTAACAGTCTAATCTCCTTCTACTGTTAATTTTAAGATTGGTCGGGAATTACCCGACGGGGTCTAAATGAAAGTTGTAGATCTTGTTTTTATCTACGCATGGAAAAAAAGAACATCGAAAACGGAACTCGTATGCGAAAGTTACGGGGTTTAGAAGTCGGTAGGATGCTGCTGTAAAAGGGGTGACATGGCTGAATATGGGTCAAGGCTTTCTCCCCAAGAAAAGCCATCAGGTGATGACACGTGACACCAACTCGGCGAGTCCATCAGGATTTCACCCTATAAATAGAGGTGTCGGGTTCCTTCATTTTCTCACCCCTCAACCCTCTTCTTTCTCTCTCTACCCCCCCCCCCCCCAAACCACCCGAAAAGCTTAGGGAACCTCCCTAACACCCGAAGGAAGCCCCAAGGCTCCTGGAGTCCCGAGAAAAGAGCCTGTCGGCTCGGAAACGTTGCTCCAGCAAAGCCTAGTTTTCGAGAAAACCCGTTATAAGTGTGCTACGCGTAACCTATCTTTAGTATATCTTATGTTTCAATATAGTAATGATATTAGGACCTTAAAATAATTATTTGGGCTATTATTATGAGTTATATAGGGTGTTGTTTAACGCTTATATAACAGTAATAATAGCTAGGCTATTAATTAGTCTCGGTGAATATTAGACTAAACCCTAGTGAACGATACTAGGTTTTGCTGACGGATAATTGTGTTAAGAGTAACGAAGTGTTGTCCAAGCGCCAAGTCACCACCTTTCAGGTGAGTGCATAGTTACTTTCATCTTACACATAGATATGAAGTATTTTATATAAACTACGTGCTATGTGTGCATATTATCTGAATACTTGCTATCTATGATGGACGAACGTTTTTATACATGTTTTAAATGATTTAAACTGTATACGTATTTTATCCATACAAACATGTTGGGTATGACATGGGTAGATGAATGATGAGAGATAAAAGATGATGTGAGTAAACATTGGCAGCTATAGACTTAGTGCCTAATAAATAACATTGGCAGCTATGGACATAGTGCCTATTGGACAAACACTGGTAGCTATGGACTTAGTACCTGTTAGGAATTGGTACCTATGGACTTAGTACCTATTAGATAAAAACTGGCAGCAATGGATTTAGTACCGAATGAATAAACTATAGCAGCTATGAAATTGGTGCTTTACGAACGAGCATTGGCAGATATGGATTTAGTGCCAGTCCTATAACCCTGGAAGCAAGGGACTTCAGAATAAACGAATGCAAGATAGATGACTCTTAGGATAGATCCTTAAGAGTAAAAAAGATAATGGGGATGGGTAATTGGGTTGATTGTTTGATTGTTTAAACATAAGAATTATATTATTGTGGGTTGAAAACCCTATGTACTCACCAGGTTTCCCAAGAGGGATTAATCGAGAGACCGAGTGGGTCAGGTTGGGAAACCTGTGGGTTGAAAACCCTAGTGTAGTACGCTGGGCGTACACTGGTGTATGCTTATCGTACTAAGAGGGATTGATCGAGAGACCGAGGCATCATACGCTGGGCGTACCAGGATTACGTTAGGCGTACGAAGAATTAATGAAACCCTAGTTTTGAGATGTTGCACCCTATTTAAGCTTATTAAGACTATAGGGCTGACCTCTTTACCAGCCTCCATACCTCCTAAACCCTAAATTTCGACTCTTAGCCTCCATTTTTGTATCTTTGGGCTCTTGAGAAGAAGGTGGTGCTTATTTTGCTCATTTTGAAGAGACTGAAGAAGATTGAAGGTGCATTGCTCAGTGTGAAGCTTAGAGATGCAAAATCGTCACTTATTTTGCATGTATTTTGAGGTATCAAGTTCATACATTGTCTTCTCCTTGCTTAGATCTCTTCATATTATGGTTTTATGCTTCTTTGTCCCCTTTTGGTTGGTCTTGAGGGGTGGAGACCGTTTTAGAAGCTAAGTTTTGTAGATCTGGATGTTTGGAGGGTTCATTAAGCTTAAAGGTGCAAGATTTATGGTGTTCATGGTCGCATGCATGGATTAAGTCATCTATTAAGTCCTTTTGAGCATTAAGATCTTCATTAAGCCATGCATGCACTTAAAGTTGGAAACTTTATGTGATTAACCACCTGAAGGAAGTCAAATCTTAGCTTGGATCGTGGTCTTAAAATGTAATGCCTGTGTTTCTAGGCTAGGCATTAATATTAATGTAATAGTCTAGGTTAACCTTTGTAACTCGTTTTGAAGTAATAGAAATGTATTATTTGAGTATTATGTGTTTATTGCTTAATTGTGTGATTTAAATAAATTAATGATAAAAGTAAGCGATAAAGTAAAATATTATATAAACCCTATATCTATGAAGGAAGTTGTAGTGGTCATGACAAGGGTTCCAGATATATAAATAATGCCTAAATTCGAGTTATAACGAAGAAGTTATGACCTGTCGAAGTTTCGTGACAGAACCGGTACGACACTGCGTGACGTAAATAGTGAATTTAAGATAGAGCGATATTTAGCCTTAGTGATCTAAACAAAAGTCATAGAATACGTTAAACCGAGAGCGTGCATAAAAAGAACGTCTAAATCTAACTTCGTACAAGGAAGTGAAGATTTTTCGAAGTTTCGACTTAGCGGTATGCAGCCCAAAGTTTGAATATGAGATCGAGTGATTTCTAACCGAAACAATCTAAACGAGAATCGAAGATCCCATCGATAGTAGTCCAACGGTAAAAAGACAGACGAAAACGAACGTCAGATGAAGGAGTTGTGAATTTCTAACGGAGTTTCCTGTCCCGGCCTACTAAAAATAATATAATAAAAAATAAATTCAAAATTAATCGAGGGAGTCTTAACGAGAGTTGTAGAGCATAATCTCACGTACGCGTGGATGTAAATAACGTCAAAAATGGAGCTCGTATGCGAAAGATATGAATTTCTTATTTTCGGGGCGCAAACCCAGACACTGTGTCAGAGTTCACGATGTGAACACAGTGTTCACAATGTGAACTCAGTATTAATGTCTTCAGGAGCCTGACAAACCCAAGTTGCGATGACGCACCTGATGACTACTGAACTCACAACATGGATTTTGAGATTCACAAAGTGAATTTTGATATTGACGACGTGAATCCAGAAAAATGACCCTATAAATAGAAACTAAAGGGCAGCCGACCATGGTTGCTAATTCCTTCATTCTCTCACTCTCGATACCCTCTCTAGCCCTCCTAAAGCATCCCCGAAGCCCCGGTATCATCCCGACACCCGAAATAAGTCCTGACGCTCCGAAGATCCCGAGAAGAAAAGAGTTTCCGAGCCGAAGATCTGCCCGCGACAAGCCCGGTGTGTGAAGATACCCCGAATTCATCGAAGAATTACTACTTGAAGAGCCATAGTGCTGTCTGAGCATCGTCTTAACAAGTGAGTGCATAGTCTCTTTCATAAACACGATTTTAATACAAGTATTGTTTCAATGTATCAAGTATACGTTTTGAGAGAGTGTATAATCCCTTTCTTCTAACACATAGGTATGAAGTATCTTCTATAGAATACGTGCTATGTATATATATATATATATATATATATATATATATATATATATGTATATGTATATTATCTGTGTATTTGGAGTGAGTATTGAATGAATATTTTATACAGGTTTTAAGTTGTATATAAATGTATAAGTATATTGTAATCTACTAAAATGTTAGGTAAAAATGGGTAGATAGTTGACGTGTGATAAAATGATGAGAGGCCTAGATGTTATTGTGATTCAGTCATCTGGCGGAGTTTAGATGACGACCATGGACTTTGCTAGACAGTCTAGTGAAAAAATGGCAGGCTCACTGTCACACCCCCGAAAACCGAAGGCGGAAACATTTTCGGGGTTGACTCCACGTTGAGTATCAAATCCAATGTACATAGTAAGTAAAATAAATCAACCATTACATTACATAATTGAAAGTTTTACATTTGTTTCAAAAGTAAAAGTTATACATGTGATACATAGTATATATAAACAACACGAAACGAGTCTTCTGAGAACTCCGTCTTCGCACAAAAGGATCTTCGGGTACCTGTCTAACACGGACCTGAGAATACAAGCGGTTTGAAAATCAGCATAAAGCTGGTGAGTTCATAAGCGGTTTTGTTTTTCTGAAAATGTACGAGTTCCTTTGTTTTCCTGAAAAAGTGGTTATCCAAGAAAATCCCATATTTTCTTATGTAAAGTTAGTTTCCAAATCCGAAAGTAAAGTAAACGATGTACAATGAAAACATAATTGTGCTTGTGAATTACAGTTCAGTTATTTAACTTGTTACACTTTTCTAGTTACGTACTACAGTTACTCAGGAAAACCCCATGTTCTCCTAACTGTGTGTGGGTGAACTATTACCAATTCTGATTATGTTCAGTGTTCTCCCCAGGAAAACCCCATGTTCTCCTGACTGTGTGTGTGTGTGTGAACTATTACTGATTCTGATTATGTTCAGTGTCCTTCCCAGGAAAACCCCATGTTTCCCTGAATGTGTGCCTGTCATCCTTGAACGTACATTAGTTTTATTACGTACATAAAACAAAAAAAAATACTCGTAAAGTGTTAATAATCCTGATTGCAAGTCCTTAACCATACTCAGACTAGATATGACTCGTACCAGGGCCAATATCCTTTTTATGACTTTCGTCACCTTTGAACCTTTCGGTTCGGCTGTAGCTAGCAGCCAGGTGTGGGATTGTCAGTCCTGTATAGATCTATACACTCAAGCCACGCTCTCCTACGTTCGGAGATTCTGGTTACAGGGTTAGTCCTCCACTATCTCGTGCCAAGGAAGTGTTACAAGGACGTGTCTCCAATCTTTAAGATTACTCTTTACTTTTCGACTAGGAAAGTAGTATCTACGACTAGCTAAGTTCTAACGTACCTATCCTTTACACTCGAGCCTAGGTATTTTATTAAGGACATTACACTCGAGCCTAGGTGTTATCTAATGATGATTGTCCTTTACACTCGATCCTAGGTGTATTATTAAGGACGTTACAAATGATATATGTGTTATCTTATGGTGATTGTCCTTTACACTCGATCCTAGGTGTATTATTAAGGACATTACAATTGATTTGTGTATTATGATGGTATTTATCTATCACACTCGAGCCTAGGTGTATTGTTAAGGACATACAGATGTTTTATGTTTTCTGATGGTGTCTGTCTTTTACACTCGAACCTTAGTGTTTTATTATAGACATTACAATGGTTTATGTGTTCTATCAATTTAAATATGAACAATCAAATATAAGGTATACAATACATCAATGTATAATAAGAATTGAAAATCGGGTTAAAACAAATAACTCTGCAAGTTAAAACGGTTTGTTAAAAGGTTTTAAATTCTTAAAAATGTACAATGATGAAACCATTTAACTGAAATCATGTGTTTAAGTACAAAATATTCTTGTACTTTTGCTTGTATTCCCACCTGAAAACATTGAAAAACCATTGAAAAGGGGTAGGGGTATGAACTCATCGGACGCAGAAATGTGTCGATTTCGGATGCTAAGCGTCGAATCGAGGCTTGATAACACGCGAGGTTCCTATGTAGTATGAAATGGCATACAAATATATCTAATTAGATTTACAAACTCTAATTAGATAGGAAGTTACACTCCAACAAACGAAAATACCTCAAAACGGGTGTTTGGAGTGACCCGGGTGACATCTACGGACGGGATGTGAAGCGAGGGACTTGGGATTTGAGTTTACTCCCCAAGAGTAAACTTCCTAATGAGTTTTCAGCCTCTAAACACATAACCACATGAGTTCACGGCCGTGAACTCATGTCCGGGTGTTTTATGGTGCTTAATGGGTCATAAATGGCCAATATCACTTGGGAATGCTTGGAATAATTTTTCTTAAGGCTTGGAATTAATTTAAAACATCAAATAACACACTTAAGGGAGTTTACGGCCTTGGCATGGAGTCTATGGCCATAAACTCTCATATTCCTTTGAATAAGTGTTTTTAAGGTCCCAAAGTTAATCACATGTGATTCCTAAAATCCTTACAAGCCTTGAAATGATTTTGGGGCACAAAATGACATGCTTTTAGGAGTTTACGGCCTTGGAGCATGTTCTATGGCCATAAACTCTCAAATGAAGAGTTTTGTTATGTTTAAGGTCCCTAAACTATTTTTGGTTGGTTCTATGATTTATTCCAAGGCTTTTGGTGGTGTTGGATGGCTTTCTAACACCTTGAAAATGAGTTTACATCCATGATTGAGGAGTTTACGGCCCACTCACATGCCTTGGCCGTAAACTCATACAAATCCCCCAAAATTCAAGTTTGAAGTGTTTTAAGTCCATTACCAAATTTCTAAAAGTCATATCTAGGTCTAGTTTGAGTCATGGAAGGGTTTAAGGGCTTAAAAACCCTTTAAATATGGGTTTATGGCCTAAGCACCTTCCTGGGCCGTAAACTCATATAAAAGGGTCTAAATCATGGTTTGAGGCATTCTAATTCCATTTCATAAAGTCATCTAGCCATATTCAAGGTCTAATTGTGGTTTGGAAGGGTTTTGTTGCTCCAAACCCCCCCCCCCCCCCATTAATATGATTTTACGGCCTAGGACTGTTCTAGGGCCGTAAACTCATGATAATGGTCCTAATCCATGGTTTAAACTCGAATTTGAAGGCTAGAGAGGTTGCATAACAAATTAGGGAAGGTACCTTGGTGATTTGAAGCCTTAAACTTGAGATTTTGACCCTTAAATCTAGTTTGAGGAGAGAGGTTGGAGTGATAGTTGTAAAATGAAGCAAAAGCTTCAAAATGAAGACTTGGATCACTTTAAATAGTGTCCATGTTCGGGACACGGTAGAATTCTACCCGATACCGGCGTTAGACGGGGCTTTTGGTCGCACCCGACCAATTTGTCGTAACCCGATATGGTTGATTCTAGAAATGTTCCGATTATTAATATGAGGCGTTAGAATGAGTTCTAAGGGTATTAAGACACTCATTAAGTCATAAAATAAAATCCATATTAATGACTTAATAAAATGTCGGAATCGGAAACGAAATCGGAAACTGCGATTGGATGATCAGAACGAGTCGCGAAAAGGGTTACATTTAGGGATATGGATTTCGGGTTGTTACATTATCCCCCCGTTAGAGGGAATTTCGTCCCGAAATTCAAAGATTCGAACACAGATCACGAAGTGAAAATAGATATGAGGATTAATCTACTGCTTCGGGTCTTTAAGCTCCTAAGTGGAATCGGGTCTCCGCTTGACATTCCAGCGAACCCTCACTGTCAGGATGTGGCTTTGTTACGTATGGTTAACCTCTCAATCTACGATCTCAATTGATTCGTACACGAAGGTTCGGATTTTCAATTTTTTTGATCTCCTCAAAGGAATTACTAGGGTTTCGTCAGGTCGGCAAGCCTTACGAATAAACATGCGGAATATCAGATGGTTGCTACTGAGTCCTAAAGATAGCTCGGAGAGGGCTATGGAATCAATTCCTAACGAGGATCTCGAAGAGTCTAAGGTTCCACAATTTAAGTTTTCCGCACTTCACAAGGCGTACTATGTCTTTCCAGGGTAAAACCTCCAACAAGTGGGTACATTTTCACATGGCAGAGTAACTAAGGGTCCGATGGTTCTAAAGGAAACTTCTACATGAGTCTACGATTATAGCCGACGGAACCCAAGAATCGACAGGTTTCCATGGGTGTTCCCGGTGTCGACTAATTCTTTATTGCCTTAGCTTTTGGAAAGGTTTACGAGTGTGACTGCTTTGCTTATCTACATCACCAAGAAAATGGTTCGACCGAAGGGCGCCACTACTACCTCGTAGTGATCGTATCATGCCCTGATTGCTGACTTGCACACATCGTTCTTACTGAGGTTTGGCTACGAGGAAATTCCCGGGATTAGGTTGATGCGAGACTGGACTACGCGTTCAGAAAGAATTCTTTGGAAACAGTATCGGGGAAAGAATCGTAGACTTCTCGTTTCTCGATGATTACTCGGACGAGGGATACACGGGAAAACTTGTTAAGCTTTGATGCACGAAGATCATGAGAGTCGGGTCGGAGGAAAGTTAGAATGAACGGCTTTCTCGAAACTAGGGAAGACAGCATGAATGAGGCTTGGTCATTACATGCTAAGGGTGACATCAAAGCATTTCATAAAAAGTTTGCCAATAGATCGAATGGAAAAGAATAATCGCTCGGATTGAGAATACAATCTACGGATACGACACAAGCGTTCTCGTTCTCACGTGATAACTATCTCGAAGATATACATTTTCGGTTACTCGTAAACGACGGGGTTAGAAAATTTTCAAATGGATGGTTAACGAATTTCTTTCGGTGCTAGAATCGAAAAGAATCACAGGCATATAAATTTAACAAGGGGAAATATACCTGTGGCAACGGTGGGATCGGTGGCTGTCTCCTTTTGTCCTATCGCTAGAACTCTTTCAGTGTTGCCATGTATTACAGCCTTGGGACAGTTTCGCTTAAGATGCCCAACTTCTCCACAACCATAGCAGGCCCGACCAATGCCTGCTCCGGAAGTCTGACTCGTTGATTGGGTTGGTGTCTTACGGTTTTTCGCCATGTGACCCTTTATGCCACATTTGTTACAAATTATCTCGATACATGGACCGGAAGGAAGATGATGATAGTTGCACTTGCCACAACTAGGAAGGGTTCCAGTATACCTATTAGCAGGTTTTCGGGTTGAGGATCCATCAACAGAAACCGTTGCAGGGGAAGTGACACTGTGAACTGCCACCGTTTGATGTCTCTTCGAAGACTCGTGCGATGCCTGACTTTTCTCTTTCTTCCCAAGTTTTCTTTTCTCCCCACTCCTCACTGTCGGCTCAGGAGTGGTAGTTGCCTCCTCAAGGTCCTCACTATGATCGATTAGGATCTGTGCTAAGCGTTTGGCGCTGTCATATGTATCTGGCCTCGCGACTATGACGTTTCCTTTCGTTGGCTGGGTCAGCCCCCAGATGAATCTTTCTATCTTCTTACTCTCCGGGGTAACCATTCCTGGGCAGAGTAGTGCCAAGTCGTCGAACCTGGAAGTATAAGCAATGATGTCGGAACCTTTCATCTTCAGGTTCCAAAGTTCATGTTCTAACTTCTGCATTTCGCCCCGATGGCAGTACTCAGCCAGCAGAAGTTCCTTCATGGCTTCCCAACCCATGGCGTTGGCTACAGGTAAGGTTAGGGATTTGACTCGGCCATTCCACCAAGTCAAGGCTTTGTCGATAAAGGTGCAGGCAGCAAACTTCACCTTGTCTGAATCTGAACAGGAGCAAATTTCAAAGATGGATTCGATCTTCTCGAACCATCGGGTGAGGGAAATGACACCTCCAGTGCCATCAAAGGACGTGGGTTTGGCGTTCATGAAATCCTTATAGGAACCCTCTTTCCGGCGTCCCTAACTGCTTTCTTGGTTTTGGGTTTGGGTATCACCTCCCGAACCACCGGAACCGTTGGAGTTCCGTTGAGACATGGCAGTTGCTACCGCGGCTGTAACAGCTGCCTGGAATACTACTGGATCAATTTGGGGAGGAGGTGGTGGCGGAGGGTTGTTGGTCTTGGAGCTGGGTCTCTTTCTTGGAGGCATCTTGATCTAATAAGATCAAGGAAGAGAGGATGATAAGTCCTCTGAATTGAATCAAGAGATATGACAAATATATGCTGAATAAGCGATAAAGCAGGATAGAGTTATCAGGGCAAGAAAATTATCGCTAAGAGAATGATCAAAGAACAATTTATGAACGAGGATTTCTACCAAGGATTGGCTCGAAAAATACTCCCATAGTATTTCATGATTTGTTACGACGCTGGTTCGATGTTTGTGGTATTAGGGTAAGTTTTAGGCATGCCGCATACCACAGTCACTCCCAAGCACATGTTGGCCATGTCTCGAATGAATATAGTTGGCCAGACTATATTGATCCTAGACACAACTACATAACTGCCCAGGTTTAACTATAGCGTACAATACCCATTTACTTATGTTATGTTCTACTTGTAGTTACGGATCTCGACGGGTCGGTATACTTATATACTTTTGAAAATACTTATATTTTGAAGGATACTTTTAGTTCAGAGCACATAGGCCCCTTAATGTTTATAGTTTTATACCATGTAAGGTTTGGTATACTTCATTCACTATAAACAAGGGCTCTGATACCAATCTGTCACACCCCAAAAACCGAAGGCGGAAACATTTTGTAACAACTCAAATTTTTCAAACAAATTTTTCATTTTTAAAACATAATATTTTCCATTAAGACAAGGCATAAATAGTTTAATTATTCGGTCAATACATTTATTCAAACTCCCAAGATCCTAAAACAATCTTCAGTGTGTATCGATCATGCCGGCGCCTTCCCACGGTCCTCGCTAGTAGTACCTGAAATACATACATACACAACAACTGTAAGCATAAATGCTTAGTGAGTTCCCCAATATACACTTACACACATACGCCTTTCCAGGCCCTGACCTTCTGGTCCTCATTACAACGCCTTCCGGCCCATAACATAATCGCCTTCCGGCTCATAACATATTGCCTTCCGGCCCACATATCATACATAGCACATATCACACTTAACTTACCACATATAGCATACATATCCATGTAACACTTAACTTACCACTTATAGCATACATATCCATATAACACTTAACTTACCACTTATAGCATATAAACATAATACATAACATACTTGACCTTCCGATCACACAGTCAAACCCTTCCGGGTGCAGTATAGTGAGAAGACTCACCTCGTAAGTGCTGAAAGCTAGCAACTCCTGAAATCACTCGCGCACAAACCGACGAGCTACAACCCTCCTATCACATTACATAACTCATTAACACTCATATCAGCTAAATGTGACTATCCCTAAGAAGTCAGACTTAGGTCAACTCTGGTCAACGGTCAACCCGACTGGACTCGGCGAGTACCAAGGCGACTCGGCGAGTCTAGTCGTCCTCACAGATTCCTGAATATTCCCTTTCTACTCGTCGAGTATACCTCTTGACTCGACGAGGTCCTCGTGGAAGAATCGCGGGGCCACCCCGACTCCACTCGCCGAGTCTGATGAACAACTCGGCGAGTCCCAGCACATCTTCAAGCTACTCGCCGAGTCTGAAGAACAACTCGGCGAGTCCATGCCATGCAGACGAGTAACTGCTTCCTGGGATAGGTCTCGTCCCGAAGTACACATGCATGGGACCTTCTGGACCTCTAAAGGTCCTAATACAAGACTATAATCGTGGGGTAACAAGGCATTTCTTCATCAAATCACTAAATGGGTTCTATAAACCCTAATTTCATAATTACATCAAAATAACAGAGCAAACACGAATTCTTACCTGGATGATGTGTTCTCTGTATTCCCAACCTCAGAATGTG
The DNA here is from genome assembly GCF_002870075.4 of Lactuca sativa. Lineage (NCBI taxonomy): Eukaryota > Viridiplantae > Streptophyta > Magnoliopsida > Asterales > Asteraceae > Lactuca > Lactuca sativa. The sequence continues at coordinate 20,598,823 of NC_056630.2, read as the reverse complement.
ACCCCCTTGCTGCTCTTTTAGCCAATCCTCCCTCTTCCTTGCACACTCACTCTTCTCTAACCAATAATGGCCTAAGATCCTTGCTCCTGCTGCACTTAATCGATTTAGGGTTCCTCTCAGAAGGCAAAACGAACAATGACGGCCAATGGACCCCTTTTATACGTCCCAACCTTGAACGGTTAGGGTTTCTGCTGAACAGCGTCGACTCGCCGAGTCCATATCTGGACTCGTCGAGTCCAGTCGCGGACCCGCGACCAAGTCCGCGATCCTACTCGGCGAGTCTAGGCACCAACTCGCCGAGTCCCCTCTTAAATCACCCCAAAAACATAATTTTAATAATACCTGAGGTTCCGGGCTGTTACACATTTCCGGGGTTGACTCCACGTTGAGTATCAAATCCAATGTACATAGTAAGTAAAGTAAATCAACCATTACATTACATAATTGAAAGTTTTACATTTGTTTCAAAAGTAAAAGTTATACATGTGATACATAGTGTATATAAACAACACGAAACGAGTCTTCTGAGAACTCCGTCTTCGCACAAAAGGATCTTCGGGTACCTGTCTAACACGGACCTGAGAATACAAGCGGTTTGAAAATAAGCATAAACCTGGTGAGTTCATAAGCGGTCTTGTTTTTCTAAAAATGTATGAGTTCCTTTGTTTTCCTGAAAAAGTGGTTATCCAAGAAAATCCCATATTTTCTTATGTAAAGTTAGTTTCCAAATCTGAAAGTAAAGTAAACGATGTACAATGAAAACATGATTGTTCTTGTGAATTATAGTTCAGTTATTTTACTTGTTACACTTTTCTAGTTACGTACTACGATTACTCAGGAAAACCCCATGTTCTCCTAACTGTGTGTGGGTGAACTATTACCAATTCTGATTATGTTCAGTGTTCTCCCCAGGAAAACCCCATGTTCTCCTGACTGTGTGTGTGTGTGTGAACTATTACTGATTCTGATTATGTTCAGTGTCCTTCCCAGGAAAACCCCATGTTTCCCTGAATGTGTGCCTGTCATCCTTGAACGTACATTAGTTTTATTACGTACATAAAACAAAAAAAAATACTCGTAAAGTGTTAATAATCCTGATTGCAAGTCCTTAACCATACTCAGACTAGATATGACTCGTACCAGGGCCAATATCCTTTTTATGACTTTCGTCACCTTTGAACCTTTCGGTTCGGCTGTAGCTAGCAGCCAGGTGTGGGATTGTCAGTCCTGTATAGATCTATACACTCAAGCCACGCTCTCCTACGTTCGGAGATTCTGGTTACAGGGTTAGTCCTCCACTATCTCGTGCCAAGGAAGTGTTACAAGGACGTGTCTCCAATCTTTAAGATTACTCTTTACTTTTCGACTAGGAAAGTAGTATCTACGACTAGCTAAGTTCTAACGTACCTATCCTTTACACTCGAGCCTAGGTATTTTATTAAGGACATTACACTCGAGCCTAGGTGTTATCTAATGATGATTGTCCTTTACACTCGATCCTAGGTGTATTATTAAGGACGTTACAAATGATATATGTGTTATCTTATGGTGATTGTCCTTTACACTCGATCCTAGGTGTATTATTAAGGACATTACAATTGATTTGTGTATTATGATGGTATTTATCTATCACACTCGAGCCTAGGTGTATTGTTAAGGACATACAGATGTTTTATGTTTTCTGATGGTGTCTGTCTTTTACACTCGAACCTTAGTGTTTTATTATAGACATTACAATGGTTTATGTGTTCTATCAATTTAAATATGAACAATCAAATATAAGGTATACAATACATCAATGTATAATAAGAATTGAAAATCGGGTTAAAACAAATAACTCTGCAAGTTAAAACGGTTTGTTAAAAGGTTTTCAATTCTTAAAAATGTACAATTATGAAACCATTTAACTGAAATCATGTGTTTAAGTACAAGATATTCTTGTACTTTTTCTTGTATTCCCCCCTGAAAACATTGAAAAACCATTGAAAAAGGGTAGGGGTATGAACTCACCGGACGTGGAAAATGTGTCGATTTCGGATGCTAAACGTCAAATCGAGGCTTGATAACACGCGATGTTCCTATGTAATATGAAATGGCATACAAATATAACTAATTAGATTTACAAACTCTAATTAGATAGGAAGTTACACTCCAACGAGCGAAAACACCTCAAACGGGCCTAGGACTGTTCTAGGGCCGTAAACTCATGATAATGGTCCTAATCCATGGTTTAAACTCGAATTTGAAGGCTAGAGAGGTTGCATAACAAATTAAGGAAGGTACCTTGATGATTTGAAGCCTTAAACTTGAGATTTTGACCCTTAAATCTAGTTTGAGGAGAGAGGTTGGAGTGATAGTTGTAAAATGAAGCAAAAGCTTCAAAATGAAGACTTGGATCACTTTAAATAGTGTCCAAGTTCGGGACACGGTAGAATTCTACCCGATACCGGCGTTAGACGGGGCTTTTGGTCGCACCCGACCAATTTGCCGTAACCCGATATGGTTGATTCTAGAAGTGTTCCGATGATTAATATGCCGTAACTCGACCAATTTGCCGTAACACTCATTAAGTCATAAAATAAAATCCATATTAATGACTTAATAAAATGTCGGAATCGGAAACGAAATCGGAAACGACGATTGGATGATCAGAACGAGTCGCGAAAAGGGTTACATTTAGGGATATGGATTTCGGGTTGTTACACTCGCGACCGGTAGGTGTTAATGAACTTGTGTGTTCATTTGCTGTACTCCATCCCCCACATGGTTGCCTTATTTGATATATATTGCTGAGGAAACCCCGAAGCTTGTGTTGTCACACTGATGAAAATCCTCAGGCTAGGTCCCTTGTGATAGTTGTTTTAGGGACGTAAAGTGAGGATAACGGGAATGAGTAATTGGGTTATTGTTGGTTGACGAAATTAATATAATTATTTATTGTAGGTTGAAAACCCTATATGCTCACCAGGCTCCCAAACCTGAGCCAATTAGTTTTCTTTGTATTACAGATAGTGGCGCGAGAGCATAAGTTGGACGACTTATCAAGATACTATGATTATAGTGTAGGGCTGAAGTTTTATTTTGATGTTGCGTCTTTTGGGCTCGTTAGTTTAGCCTTGTATTCTCCGGTTTGGGCCTGTCCAACCGTGAGCCTTTTATGCATTGTATATAAGTTAAATGCTTGCATGCATATTAGGTAAAGATTGCTGAGATTATCGAAATAGCGATTAATACAGAGTACAATTTTTTTTCTTTAATCGTTTTTGTAATCTTCTAATCCTCTACAGTTGATGTTCTTAATCGAGCTCTTCTGAGGATTTTATTTAATCATTCGACACGATTGATTCAAGCTGTTTTGTTCTTATTATTGCGTTCTTGTTGTTTTATATTCATATACTTGTTCAAGATTTAATCGATCTTCATAGATTAAAAGTTATTTTAATCCCATCAATTGGTATCAGAGCGGGAGGCTGTGTAATCGATACACATCTTTTCTGTGAAAAAGATTTCCATTAGGGTTTTCCGCAATCATCGATATTTATTGAGCCGTCATCTTAATTGACGTATCTTAATATTTATTGTTTTGCCCTAATCTGCTTTATTACAAGTCTGATCTTTGAACAGGTTTTTACGATCATAATGGACGCGACGCAATCAAACCCAATTAATATTTCCAACAGCATCGGTTCGATGACAAAGATTCCAATCTTATACACCCATGACTATGAAGTATGGGCGCATCATTTTGAAGATTACGTGATTGGATCGGAGGACAATGGTTATCTCATATGGGAAGCCATCATCAATGGACCGTTTTCTCATTCTGCTACATCCAGAATCATCAAGACACAAAAAGAGTACAACGATCTGCTTAAGGACGTGAAGGATATTGCACAAGACGAGAAAGACAAATTCCAGTGTAATATTAAGGCGTTAAGGTTGATCAGATTCGCCCTTCTGTCAGACACATTCAGACTGGTCAGCTCATGTACTACGGCGAAGGAAGTATGGGATAGACTTCGCGAACTGTATTCCACAGACGAAGATCTTGCACATTCTATCCAAACCTTGCTTCTATCTGAGTTTGGAGAATTCAGGCAAGGGGCCGAAGAAACGGTGACCCAGATGTTTGATCGCTTCAATCATCTTCTCAGCAAGATGATCAAACACGACATTGAAAGGAAGCTCATCGAACAGAAGGTTACTTTCTTGAACGGACTGAGATCTGAATGGAGAGCAGTGGTTTCCACAGTCAAAGCCCATGAGCAGTTTAAATCATACTCTTTGGCGAAACTGGTGGGTATTCTAAAGTCCCAAGAGAAGATTGTGGTTCAAGAGAAGAACATTGTTTCTAGTCTTGGTTCGTTGGCCCTCCTATCTAAAAGTAAAGCTGTGATGGAGGATGAAGAGCTCAACTTGGAGGAATATGACCTCACGACTGAGGATTATGCCATGATGGTATCCAATCCTAAGAGGTTCATAAAGAAGAGATTCCCCAGCAACAAGAACCGAAACTGGCAGGGGAGTTACAACTCTGAAAAGGTGAACAATGAACCGAAGGCTGAGGAGCCCAAGAAGGAACCGAAGGCAGATGGAGATTCCGGAGTAAGCTGTTTCTACTGTGGTGGCAAGAACCACTATGCTAAGGACTGTGTTCTTATGAAGATGGCTGAAAAGGACGATGGAAATGATGAGGAAGCCGTGCTGCAGAAGAGATTGGATGAGTTGAGAAAGAAGAAGTCTACAGCTAACCCTTCTATTAATGCTCTTATTATGCAGGGTTCGGTTAATGACGATGAGTTCGGTAGCACAGAAGTTTGGTCTACTGACTCAGAAGACGAAGAAGTGAGGAAGCCTACCCATGGAAAGGCTTATGTGGCTAAGGAGGAAAGCAGTGGAGGAAAATGCTTCATGGTGACTGGCGTATCACAAATGAGGGGATACAACACCGATGGAGGAAGCGATGGACCGAAGGTACAGGAGGATATGTGCTTTACCGCCAAACCACTCAGCCAGCAGTTCAATGAGCTCGATGAACTGATAAAGAAGGTACAATCTGTTTTTATTTCATCTAAAGTACCACCATCCTCATATGAGAAAGAACTAAAAAATGTTAATACAAGAATTTCTCATTTAGATAGTAGCTTAACTCAAACTCGAGTCACCAATTCTAACCTGACTGATCAATTAAGCAGGGTGGCGTCGAAGAGTGAGGAGCGGCGAATGTGGATTGAGTTAAAAGAGTCGGAATTAGTTAAAGTTAAAGACGAAAACATTTATTTGCAGAGAGACAATTTGAAATTGTTAAAACAACGAAATGTTTTTTGTTTAATAGCTAAACGTTTATATTCCAATATTACTCAACTTCACTTGGATTGTGAGATAGGCCAAAAGATCCATCGCATGATTTTGCTCTTCCTAGAATTTAAGGAGGATGAAATCGATGTCGAAGCCTACAATTGTGAGAGTGTGATATCGTCTGATGATGTCAATCCGACCTACATGTATGGACTGGACAAAATTGAGTCCTTCATTAAATCCAAAGACCACAAGGACATGCTCAAAAATCTTTTGGACGAAAATGACAGACTTAAACTGAGAACCGAAACCATGCAAAAATTTGACTCTCTAAACGCCAACGTAAGCTCAGAAAACAAAATCGATGTTGAAAATGCATCTGAGCTTAACGAGGACGAAAACATGAGTGAAATTTATGTAGAGGATACGGTTGACTGCTCAGAATTTGTTAAAAGAGAAACTGAAAACCACAAAAATCTAATTTCTGAAAATTCTATGGAGTTCGCTAGATTGTCCAAACAAAAGTCCCCGAAATTGGTAGAAAAAGTTGTTGTGTATCAAAAGGTCAGGACCACTCCGAATCAAGTATACAAAGTGACTGGAGTAACCGAACATCAAACAGCTGAGCTCACAGATATTGTAAACGAAGACAATGCAGATGGCTGTGATGAGTACTTCTGGGAAGCTCCAATAGATAATGGAAACGAAACCGTTGGCCTGTCTGAAAGAACCTCCTGGATGAGAAAAGGGAGATACATACCTGAACCATTGAATAAGCCCGATAATTTCAGTGAGCCAAGCACCAGTAGTACGAAAGATATTTCTCAGGAGGATGGGAGATCAGCAAAAGAAGACATTCCTTCCACTCCCTCAACTCAAAGTGAAACCTCTTCAGATATTCCTTCCACTTCCTCAGTGCAAACTGATTCTTCTTCGGATATTCCCTCTGCTCCCTCGGCTCAAAGTAAATCTCCTGAAGTTCAAAAGGAACCAGCCAAGGAGACCACAAAAACGAAAGCGAACGTTCATCATCAACCTAAGCAGATGAGGGATAAGAAGATAGAAAGGAACCAAAGATACAGGAAAAACCTTTCTGAAAGGAAACAATTTTGGCACTCCCAGAATGCATACTACTCACACCAAGACAAGAATCTGAAGTATGAAAACAATCCTGTAAGAAAGCCTGAAAGTTCTAACAACCGAAAGCCAAGGTTCGGTTCGCAAGAAAATACTAACCGAAAGCAAAGGTTCGGTTCTGAAAAGGATTTCAACCGAAACCAAAGGTTCGGTTCCAAGAACAACTCCAACCGAACACAGAGGTTCGTCTCTGAAGTCAAAAGAGAACAAGACTCGAAGGTCAGCCCCTCCAATGATCAAAAGCAAAAGGGTCACCTAGAGTCACTAGCCAGGAAGTCCTCTCCATCCAAAACCTCTTATTCTAACTCTTCTCGTTCTTCTAATTCTTCTACTTCCACCAATTCATCTCCATCTTGCTCTAAAGCTAATTCCATTTGCTCTCAAACACCTCATTCATCAGCTGAACAGAAGGGAAAGCAGAAGGTCGATGAATCCAAACCAGAGTTCAAAGCGAACACACCCAATCCTAACAAAATAAAAGTCTTTACCATTAAAAAGAAAGATGAAACAACTCTAATAAAACGAACATATCTAGTTGACATCTCTCTTACTATTCCCGTTCCCATGAAAAGCTCACATGGACCCAAGAAACTTTGGGTTCCTAAATCTGCTTAATTTTTGCAGGTTATAAGTGACAAGCAGTTTGACGAAGAATGGTACATCGATAGTGGCTGCTCGCGTCACATGACAGGGAGGAAAGAGGAGCTCAAGGAATACAGATCTCTTGCAAATGGTGGCAACGTTAAGTTTGGAAATAACTCTTTCGGCACCATAAAGGGATACGGGATGATAACGAATGGTGACTTTACAATAAGGAAGGTGGCTTATGTGGAAGGACTCCAACACAACCTCATCAGTGTATCTCAGCTTGTTGGAGGTACAGGTCTCAAAATTTCATTCGATGATGAAGGTTCTGAAATCATAGAGAAAAAGACAAAGAAAGTGATTCTAAAGTCAGAGCGAAAGGGTGAAATGTTTCCTCTAAACATGAAACCCATCAAAGGAAACCCAGCCATATGCTTGCTATCAAAAGCTCAATCCGATGAAAGCTGGTTGTGGCACCGAAGACTCTCTCATCTCAATTTCAAAGATATCAACCGACTTGTCACTGGAGGTCATGTTAGGGGTCTTCCATTGCTCAAGTTCGACAGAGAGCATTTGTGTGCTGCATGCGAAATGGGAAAGCAGAGTCGTCAAAGTCACCCATCCGTAATCAACACAAAAGTTGTTGAACCACTCGAATTGCTTCATATCGATTTGTGTGGTCCTTCATCTATCGAAAGCATCGGTGGTAGCAAGTATATTCTTGTTATCGTTGATGACTTTTCAAGATTTACATGGGTGTTCTTTCTAAAGCTCAAATCTGAAGCGACTCAAAAGCTGAAAGTGTTTATCAAGCAAATTGAAGTCCAGCTCAAGAAGGTCGTTCGCAACATCAGGAGCGACAATGGTCTCGAATTCAAGAACAGGGAGTTTGAAGAGTTTCTTGCAGAAAAGGGAATTAGTCACAATTTCTCAGCTCCCTACACACCACAACAGAACGGAATAGTCGAAAGACGAAACCGATCCTTGTGTGAAGCTGCCCGAACTATGCTAAGTTTCGCTTCCTTACCTCTTTATTTTTGGGATGACGCTATTTCTGCTGCTTGTTTTACACAGAACAGGTCCTATCTCAACAAGCGTTTCACGCTCACACCATATGAGATAATAAACAACAGAAAACCCAATGTGAAATTTTTCCATGTGTTTGGCTCAAGGTGTTTCATCTTTAACTATAAAGAACACCGAAACAAGTTTGATGTCAAAGCCGACGAGGGAATCTTTCTGGGTTACTCACTCACTTCCAAGGCGTACAGGGTCCTAAATAAACGTTCAAGAAAGATTGAAGAGACATACTATGTGACCTTTGACAATAGCTATGTCAAGAAGCTACAGGCCATTGAAGACTCTACCGGGGAAATCTTTCCTCAAACTGGCCTAGTCACAGTCTCGATCGCCAATTTATACGAAAGATTTCTGGAACTCTTTGACGAACTGGAAAAAGCTTCTCTCTCAGAAGCAGGTGCAGCTGACAACAAAGTAGATCACATGAAGCAGATTGTCGAAGATGCTGCAAAAAGAATGCATGAAGGAGAATCGCCCACTGATGAATCTCCATCCAACAATGCTTCAGTCCAGGGGGAGCCAAGTTCTCATGTCGAGGGGGAGCCAAGCTCACAAGTCCAGGGGGAGCCAAACTCTACAACTTCAACCGAAGGTCCTTCACTAACCGAAGGTGCCTCTCCAACCGAAGATGCCCCTCCAAACGAAGGTACTTTAACACCTGAAAGTCCAACACCACAAGAAACCCCTGAACCTCATGTTTCTCAAGACTCATCAATTGAGGGGGAGCATGATGATATGACGCTTGATTACGATAGCCAATCTGAGCCAGAAGAAATGATCAATGCTGAACTAGACCCAACCTTTGATCCGAATTACCCTCCTCTTACCAAATGGACCAGAGATCATCCTATCTCTCAAGTAGTTGGTCATGTATCTGAAAAGGTTCTGACCCGATCTCAACTGAAGGCAAAACATACATCCTTATTTTCAAAGGTTGAGTTTTGTATGTTTAACTCATTCGTATCAAAAGTTGAACCGAAGACAGTGAACACTGCCCTCGATCACTCTGATTGGGTTCAAGCAATGCAAGACGAACTGAATGAATTTGAAAGGAACAAAGTCTGGCGCCTCATTCCAACTCCACCAGATGTTTCGGTTGTTGGTCTCAAGTGGGTCTTCAGGAACAAAATGGATAAGGAAGGTAATGTAATAAGGAACAAGGCTCGTCTGGTAGTAAAGGGATACTGTCAGGAGGAAGGGATAGATTACGAAGAGACTTTCGCTCCAGTCGCTAGGCTAGAATCTGTTAGAATATTCCTGGCCTATGCTGCTCACAAAAACTTTGAGGTTTTCCAAATGGATGTCAAGTGTGCATTTCTCAATGGAGAACTCGAAGAAACTGTGTATGTGGAACAACCTCCTGGGTTCGTGAACGAAAAGTATCCAAATCATTGCTATATTCTGGATAAAGCTGTGTACGGCCTCAAACAAGCTCCGAGAGCCTGGTATGAAACGCTTACAAAATTTTTAAAGATGTCTAAATTTAAACAAGGTTCGGTTGACCCAACCTTCTTTCGCAAAAAGGAAGGTAACCACCTTATGATAGTTCAAATTTATGTCGATGACATCATCTTCGGCTCCACGAATCCCAGCTTAACAGCTGAATTCAGAAAGTTGATGGAGACTAAGTTTGAAATGAGCTCAATGGGTCCTATTAACTTTTTCCTTGGTTTGAACATAAGACAGGGACCCGAAGGCATCTTTATAAATCAGGAAGCTTACACGAAGACTCTCCTAGCAAAGTTTGGCATGATGGGAGACTCAAAAGTCAAAGTCCCAATGGCATTCGGCACCAAGCTTACCCCTTCACTAGATAAACCGGCTGTCGATATCACGCTCTATCGTCAAATGATAGGCTCACTGATGTATTTAACTGCTAGCAGGCCTGATATCATGTTTTATGTGTGTTATTGTGCTCGATTTCAGGCTAACCCACGCGAACCTCACATGCTGGCAGTAAAGAACATCCTACGCTATCTCAAGCGAACCACCTCCTTAGGTCTATGGTATCCATCCAATTCAGGCTTCTTCGTTCAAGCCTATTCTGATGCTGACCTTGGAGGATGTGGACTCGACCGTAAAAGCACAACTGGTGGCTGTCAATTTCTTGATGGGAAGTTGGTCAGCTGGCAATCCAAGAAACAAACGTGTGTGTCGCTGTCTACTGCCGAAGCGGAATACATTGCCGCTGCATCCTGCACATCCCAAGTGATTTGGATCCAGAGTCAACTTCGAGACTATGGACTTAATATGAAGAAGATCCCACTATATTGTGACTCTGAAAGTGCAATTAGGATCTGTCATAACCCAGTGCAACATTCTAAAACCAAACACATAGCACTGAGGTATCACTTCATCAAAGATCATGTGGAAGATGGAAATGTCGAAGTTAACTTCGTAAGAACCACTGATCAACTGGCTGACGTCTTTACCAAAGCTCTTCCTGAAGCATCATTCAATAAAATATTGCAAGGGCTAGGTATGATGGAATCAGAGTCAGTACCTCACACTACCTCTCAAACTCAAACGTAAAAAGCGAAACCAACCGAACGTTCGGGTTCGGTTCAACCATCTGACTCGCTCATTACTTCAAAGGTAGTTTTTCTGAGTTGTATATTTTCTTTGTACAAAATTTGTTTTTCTTTGTGTAAAAAGTTTTTCCATATTGCATATCTAAACTCTTCGATTTTCCAAAATTTTCCAAAACCGAAACCTACCGAAGGTTCGGGTTCGGTTTCTCAAAATTTTGTGGAACCGAAACCAACCGAAGGTTCGGGTTCGGTTTTTCAAAATTTTCCTGAACCGAAACCAACCGAACGCTCGGGTTCGGTTTTTCAACTTTTTCCCAACCGAAATCAACCGAACGTTCGGGTTCGGTTTTTCAATTTTTTTTTCAAAGTTTTTTTTAAATCGTTTTTTTTCTTTTAACTCTTTTATAATTTTTTAAGTCTTATTTTTTTTAATTTTATTTTTATTTTTATTCTTTTAAATATCAAAACTCCAAAAATATTTTTTTTTTGTGTGCTCATTTGTTTATGGGGATATATTTGATGACTTACTTTAGTGTCCCTAGAAGCATGCTGCTGTATGTGTCCCAAGCCTCATAAGATTTTGAATAATAGCCTTCATGACCTGGTATACACAAACCTTGTCTTCCCAATAAGGCTAACATATTTATTCTAATCGTGAGCTACCTCACTCTTTTCTCACATGAGTTAAGAGTTTCCTGCTTGGTCCTTATTTTCGCAGCAGAGGTACTATGTTTTCTTACACCATCCCCATTACACTTCTCCATTACATTCGTTTCATCACTGTAACCCTTGAGACTCTCAGAAACTACCACTGAGGTTTATGGTTACACAACATCTGTGTTTATGATCTTAGTTTCGTGCCACTACGAGCTGAGTGAAATCCAAAATTCAACACCAATAAATTGACGGTGACCAATTAATTTGATCAAGTTATCACCAATGAATTGACGAATGTACCTTCAAGAAATCTCAATTTTTCCTTTGCGTGATTCCAATGAAATTGTTACTCACCATAACATTTCTTCCCAAGGGATCCAGTTTTAATTTTTTATCTGAGATTTTCTATTAATCCAAGCCACTACAAAATCAACTCCTACCTACTTGTTCAACAGACTACACCGGTCTCACAAGTACTTTGTTCACTTTCGTTCTTATATCAAGAATTGAATTGATGAATCAAAGCGAAACCACCCTTAATTAACCTAATTAAAAGAATCCTTTCAACATTTATTTATAAATGTTTGATCGTAATTCAACGGGATACCACACTAACACTTTGAGGTCTTTCTTGACCTTGAAGGAAGAGATTCGTGCCCGGGATCATCAGTTTCGTGTCATTATTGACATCACAGATCATCCTAAACAGAGTTGCTTTATTTCTTTTTCTTTTACACTCTTTGCACGAAAATCCTAGATTTTCAAAAACTCCGTTACTAATTATTTTACAGGCTGGATTATTACTGGATGGTTACTAATGAAGTTGTGGTAAAAAATTAGCCACGTGGGACATTAATTGAAAACAGCCGTTTAAAAGGGGATAAGACAAAAAGTTGCTGACTCGGCGGGAGTTAAAAGGATAGAAATTCAAACGACGGTAAAAAGGAGGGCGCGTGAATTTGAAACGGCCGCGCTTTTTCTGACACTTAAGGACGCGTGTGCAATATCGAAGCGTCATCACTATGGCTTTACAGGCGCGTGTGGAAATGGAAACGGTTCCTCTCTCTGAACCGGCGCTTATTGGGCGGCGTAATCCTAGGAAACTGACACTCTCTCTCCTACGTGATCATCGCACGCCCCAACTGTCACCAATCAGTCACTCAAAAACCCGTTTCGTATTTCCATAAGAGATTTGAAACGATTTTTCTCTCTCTTATCACCCACTATAAAAGGCCGTCTACACCTTCTTTTACCTCTTTACTGCCTCCATAATTCCCAAAGCAAAAACACTCCCAAACTCTCTCCCGTTCATCTTCTTCTCCAAACCTGCAACAATGGCTGAATCTTCTTCTGTTCATGCAACTTCTCAGATTCTTCCCATCCGGCCCCAACAATGCCTTGTCATTGATCTGAACCCACTGGCGTATGATTCCTACATGTCGCCGGTCATAGAATGCCTCAAGTACTCCCAGCTTGCTCCTGCACTGTCAAGAATTGAAACGGTGCCAATGGTGGCCTTATCACAGGTCTATGCGACGGCTTACTACGACAAGGCCGTCGACCGGGTATTCTTTGAAGTGGCAGAACACAAGACTTCGATTTCTCGCCCCCGTTTCTGCACTATGTTAAGGTTTGCTGCTGACCCATCGCGAGTTCACCCGGAGACGATTCCGGTTGGGATGTTGTACAACATGTTTTACAACATGGGCTACACAGAGGTTCTCACCTCTGTCGCCAAGTTTAAGAAGTCCTGCCTACCGCCCCAGTGGAATGGGTTATTTACAGTTCTCTTCAAGGGACTGTCAGAGAGGAGCTCAGGATCTGACGGTGCAAGTCGTCTTTTCCTTTCGATAATGTATGGGGTGTACAATGGGATAAACCTGGACTATGGGTTTGTCCTTTGGCAACAGCTGATTCAGAGCCTCTCTTCCTCTTCCCGACACTCTGAGGTGTCGCTGGCCCGGTTCTGGATCTTGATCACAAGATGGGCCATGGACAAGTTCAATTTTCCAACAGCCGATGGTGCATCGATGTCTTCTATTGGTACGTTTCATACCAAGAAGATCATCGTATCCGATGCATCAAAATTCTCATTCATTGGCTCTATCCCAGAGTCGATGTATGCCGATGTGCCCGCCGATAGCAGACTGATCAGGACGATCAAGGAGTTTAGGCCAACTGGTCCGAGGGAACTGACACCGGACATGCTGCGATCGATTCATGATGCCGATAAACCAGTGGCCAGGGGCAAAAAGGCAGAGAAGGGGAAGCAAGTGTCCAAAGCTCCAAAGGGACCTTCTCCCAAGAAGCGAAAACAACCGAAGGTTGCTTCATCCCCACAACCGAAAAGGAGGAAGACCCAACAAAAGCGAAAGCTCGTTATTCCCTCCTCTTCAAGCGAATCCGAAGGTGGGAGTTCGGACTCTGAAGGATCACAAGGAGACGAATCTCCTCAACGAGGCAACACACCACCTCGGTCCCCAACCCCAGAGATGGAACCTCATCAATCTCCTATTCCTTCACCTCCACCAACAATTCGTATTTCCATTCCCACCATAAACCCCACTATTCCCCCAACCTCTACCCCTATACCTCCACCCATATTCACCACATCAACCGAAACACCACCAGTTACCGAAACCCCTCCTGTAACCGAACCACCACAAACTCAAACACATACAACCGACCCTACCCATACACAACCACCACCCGAAACTAACCCCTCACCCACTCAACCCGAACCAACCAAACCAATAACACCCCCAGCTTCACCACCACCTCAATCTCCAGAAGATGCCTCCGATGGCGGTGATCAATACCTTGGTGGTGATCACATGAACTTCGATTCGGTCTACTATAGTCCGTTTCAAGTTCAGAGTGATGAGGAGGATGATGCTCCAGTGAAACGGAAGCATCTTCGCGAGCTTAACGAGAAGGTTGATCAACTTCTCGCCTCCTCTTCCAACCAGAAGTCATCTTTGTCTGAAGTTGCCCTTCACAAGATCATTGACGCCTTCTCCAGGGCTCAACATGATTTTGTGGCCTCAGCAACTACTGCTATCGACGCCTCCACCCGAGCCTGTAAGGCTGCGACCGAAAAAGTCGATAAACTATTCAATGACGCTTCTGTCCTGCTGCAGTCTTTGCAGGAGAGCGCCGAAGCCACTAAGACAACTCTGGAACCAGTTGTTCAACAATTGGCCCAGTTTGTCTCGACGGAGCTGTCTTCGTTCGCTACTCTCAGACAACATATTAGCGACGACAACTCGGCACTACGTGCCTCCATCGATGCCCGCCTGGCAAAGCTACAAGAGGATCTTGCGGCAGAAAATTCACTGATGGACGTCTTGGCGAGTAAGACTACCGCCCTTAAGGTCAAGAGCACGAGAGGGAGGTCATCAAGACGTGTGTTTCAGATGTCCACGCAGCTCTATCAAACATCCTGGAAGCACACGACCCCATCCTTAACCATTCGGTGAGGCGCACCCTCGCTGAAAAACTCTCTCCGGCCATGGACCTTTTAAGCAAGATTGAAGGCCTACCGAGTTTCGTGTCCATTCCGAAACAAGGGGGAGATGAGAAGAAAGGATCGAAACCACCTCTTTCCTCCAAAACTACTCACACAACCGAACGACCCCCAACTGGTCATGCCTCGGGTTCGGGTGTGAAGAACAAGGGCAAAAACATAGCTGAGGGAGGAGATGAAGATGAAGATGAAGACAAGGAGACCATTGCGGACATGTTAAAAAGAAAGAACAGTCGCAATGCTGAAGACGATGCCAGTCGTGTGGCGCGTGAGGCTGAAGAAGCCGAACGAAAGCAAAAAGAAGCCCACGATCTCCTTGAGAGCCGAAAGTTGCTCTTCCCTGCCTGGACCAGGGATCGTATGATAAAAGAGGCCATAGAGACTCCAAGCATACTATGGCTCGAGCCAGTGATATCATTCTACTGCAACAACTCTATCGATTCGCAGTTTGATATGCCACTGACTCGAAAGGCGTTCATCTTACACGCCTTCTCTAACATTTTTGAAGTCCCGCATCCGAACGATGAGCTTGACAGGGAGCTCATTGACTTCTACCTGGAGGCCGCTCGCCCTCAATACCTCACCTGGAGCGCCCAGAAGATTGTTAATGTTCGGGTGCTGAAGCCTTATGCCGTGGGGAGATTCACAAACGTTAAGTTCAAGCTTATCCGAGGATCTGCAAGAACTGCCCACATCATCTCCCTGGCGGATCTGCCGAATCTGAATCCTCATGACTGGATAGTCTTGTACAATATCCTGCTGACAGATGAATCTGAATATGGTCCCATTATAGACCATGTCAAAAGGATGTTGGCTTGCTACATCATGGAGATTGCCCTAATGGATCAGGAGGTCGCCACAGTTTTTAAGAAGAAACCGAAAGTCGCACTTGTGGGATCGGCCAGTGATCTAAATCAAATGCAAATGGGTAATATAGATCCGAGGCGAAACTCAGTGATGTTCACTAGAGCCGAAGGACAGAAATGTCTCTTCGCTTTAGCTGACAAGCACCTTTACACCACAACTTGCTTGGAACACGTCTTATCAATCATCAAGCGGTGTAAGGAGAATTTGACTGATGATATCAAGTACTTCAATGATATGATCAATTGGTACATTCGGTTTAGACAGACCATCCTCTCCATAACCAAGTGTCTGTTTAACACCGTGAAGAAGAAGGTACCAGCTTCAGCTGCCGGCCCAAGTAAGAAGTGAAGGTCTCGCTCCAAATTGACGCAAAGGGGGAGATTGTAGGGCTGAAGTTTTATTTTGATGTTGCGTCTTTTGGGCTCGTTAGTTTAGCCTTGTATTCTCCGGTTTGGGCTTGTCCAACCGTGAGCCTTTTATGCATTGTATATAAGTTAAATGCTTGCATGCATATTAGGTAAAGATTGCTGAGATTATCGAAATAGCGATTAATACAGTGTACAATTTTTTTTCTTTAATCGTTTTTGTAATCTTCTAATCCTCTACAGTTGATGTTCTTAATCGAGCTCTTCTGAGGATTTTATTTAATCATTCGACACGATTGATTCAAGCTGTTTTGTTCTTATTATTGCGTTCTTGTTGTTTTATATTCATATACTTGTTCAAGATCTAATCGATCTTCGTAGATTAAAAGTTATTTTAATCCCATCATATAGGCCTGTAGTGTATATAACTGTTGTAAGGCTTATAATGTGGCGTTTATGCTTTTGTCTGTATCAGAACATGACATCCCGAGTCTTGTTATATAATGAAAATACATTTCTTTAAGAAATGCTTTGGTAAATCTTATTTTATCATATTTCGTTTTGGGAACAAATTCCGCAAATCTTTCAATTAAAGGATTACTCTGAAAGAAATAACCTTCAAAATGGGGTTCTACTCTCAAGGCTCACATGAAACCTCATAAAGCTGGAAGCTTGGGACCTTTTGGACCTCTCAAGGTCCAGATCTATCATCTATACCCAAAGGAACCCCAAATGCTTCACAATACAACTCAAAATGGCACAAAGGAAACCCTAAATTCAAGGAATCTATCAAATACATGAAATGGGAAGGATCTTGTACCTCAAAACGTGAATCTCAGTGTGAACAACACATATCCAAGCTCCACAATCGATCTAGCTTGGCTTTTCCCACTCCTTCTTGCAAGATCACACCAAAGGATAAAGAATTAGCCTCCAAAATCTTCCTCCAAAATGCTCTCTAAACTCTCTTTGCTCTCTAGGGTTTTCACAGGGGAGTAATGGTCGTGTCCACTCATCGACTCGTCAAGTCCGGTCATTAATCCAGACAGAATTCGCGATCCTACTCAGCGAGTCAGAGCGCCTACTCGCCGAGTCCCTCCCTAAATCTCAAGATATGTACTTAAAATAAGATACCTAGGAATCCGGATGTTACACTAATATAAGAAGATTGAAAGATGTTCTTGAAGTTTTTAACAAGATCAAGAAATGATACCTATTATATCTTGTGAAGAACTAGTGATTATTGCTTGAATATGATGAGAAGGGATGATTATAGCATGTTCTTGAGGAGAAAGGTTGTTTTTCGTGTTCTTGGCTGATGATACTTGAGAGAAAATAGCTTGGACTTGTGTTTGAATGTGTAAAAAGTGAGGAAAAGTCGGCTGTAATGAATATATATATATATATATATATATATATATATATATATATATATATATATATATATATATATATATATATATGTGAGGGTTCACGGTCCAAGGGGTTCACAGCCGTGAACCTCGTTTACGATCCGAAGGCGGTTTGCGACCGAGAACGTGCCCCAATGCGATAAGGTTCGGTTTTTGTGGCGATAAGATCCGATGATTTTGCGACTGTAAGGGTTCACGGTCCGAGGAGTTTACGGTCGTGAACCTTTTTGCGGCCTGAAGTGTTTGCGGTCCTAAGCGAAGGAATAAGATGTGAAATTTCACGGTTTTTAAGTATTTCCCTTCCTATTTCAACCACAATTATTTTAAGGATTTTTAATAAACAAAGGTTATTATTTTAACATTAATAAAACCCTCAACAATAAGGAAGACTTTAGTTGACCCAAGTTTGACTTTAGTTGCCTAGGATTGACGATTTAAACAGAAAATAACGGGATCTTACACTAGCTGTCTTTTCGACTCTTGCATTGATATGTTCGGTTGGGCCCATTGGCATGCAGGTAGGGATAGGCACATTCGCATGAGTAGGTTATGCCTATTGTATGTTAGTCTAGGCTCATTCTATGTCGGGCTAGGATTATTTATATGTTGGGTTGGGCCCATTGATTATGTAGGGCTAGGCCCAATGTACAAGCTAGGCCCGTTAATATGTATGGTATATGTTATTCTGGAGAACTTATTATGGTTTGTGCTTATGATTTCATGTTTATGGTTTCACGTACTTCTAGTTCTATAGGGAATCTTCCGACATGACTGTATAAGCATCCCCTAAAGTTTATTATGGATCGACTATTTTGTGATTTTTACTCTGATTATTAAATATTATATTTCATCTTGAATAGTGTGGTAACAAATTTTTGTATTGGTTAATGTTTTAATAATGAAAATTTTACTATGAATTTTTGGTACATTACATACATCTTAAGATATTTTCACACACACACACACACACACACACACACACACACACTTATATATATATATATATATATTTATATATATATATATATATATATATATATATATATATATATATATATATATATATAAGACCATAATATTTTGTAAGACATGAAAATATAATCCTAACAACTCATTTTGAAGATAAAAAAAAAAATTTTAAAATGCAAAATAAATAAAAAATTTCGAACAATTTTTTAAAAAAAAAATATGACTTTTGTCATTTAGATTATCCAAAAAAAACTAAAAAATAAAAATAATAAAAAAAAATTATAGTTTTTTATATATACGTAAAATATGCTACTAGAATATTATAGTATAAATATTAAAACAACTTTGTTAGAATATTAGATTATAAACATTCAAAAAATTCTAACAAATTCTAACAAAGTATTAGAATATGTTAACATTTCTAACATTTATACTAAAATATTTGAATATTTGAACATATCTAATAATTCTAACAAAATATTAGAATATTCTAACATTTGTACACTTCTATTTAAATATTTACAATAAAATATTTTATGTATATTTAAAAAAATATTCATTCTTTATTTATTATTATTATTGTTATTTTATTATTTTTTCGGTAAATTAAATGAAAAAAATAATATTTAAAATAGGAATTTTAGGATTTTTTTCATTAATTTTGCAATTTATAATTTTTTTTTATTTTTTATCTACAAGAGATGATTGGTTAGAATCCCGTCTTACGTCTCATAAAATTAATGCAGTCTCTCTCTCTCTCTCTCTCTCTCTCTCTCTCTCTCTCTCTATATATATATATATATATATATATATATATATATATATATATATATATATATATATGAATGGAATCTATTCATGTGTGTTACCCATTGTTTAATTTGCATGTTACTTGGATCTTAATAATGAGGATGGGCTTCAACATTCAACAAATTTTACATTGGTTAATTAAATATTTAAACCTGTTGGATTCAACTTATTCTCTTACATAAGGTGTGCATAAGATATGATCGATGAATTCTCAATTAGAATTAAGTTAAGAACAAGAATGGACTACATGAATACATTATAAAAAAAATGGAACAAATTCAAAAGGGACATTTCCCGAATGAAAATGG